>NC_031972.2:64454578-64539578 GCF_001858045.2 Oreochromis niloticus
ACCCGCCTTTACGTGTCAGAGGATTGTTTTAGCTGTCCGTGTCCAGTTAGCTGTTACAAACTTAATGCTGTGTGTTAGAAGCACCACGTGACATCACGTAGGGACAACACGGGCGTGCTGAGTGTCCGCGTCCTCCCGTGGCCATTTCTGTTCCCGACGAAAGGCTCAACTTTTGGTTTGGTTTTAAAAGCTTTATTCTGTGTTCTTAAGCCTGTCAGCGATGTGTTTTACCACAGTCAGGTTTACATGGAAGCACATTGTCACAGTACAAAGCTGGCAGAGCGCCCCTGCAGAAGAAGCTCCCTGCCTCTTGGTCATAACTTTAGCCTTCTGTGTTATAAACACCGAGTCCCCAGTTCTGTTTGTTAGGTTATTTCTGACCAGTATTACTGTGAATCGCACATCAACCTCTCTATTGGCATTGTTTCCTCATCCCATTAAGAGTTTCTCCTCTGCGGTGGTAGGAAAGATGGAAGGTGGAATTTCAGAAAACGTCTTTTTGGCGTCTTTTAGCGGGGATGGAAAGAGCTTTAACATATAAAACTATGAAAAACAAGTATTTAGCACTGAGATGCAGTGTGTGTATTCATGGGACTGCTTGCTTTGTTTGTCTGTGTAATTTTCTTTGACATGCTAGCTGACGATACTTCAAACATGTAGAAACAAATCCTTTTAACTGTCCTGGTTCCCGTCTGCAGCTCCAGGCTTTGGCCCTTTGTGTGAAAGTCACTGATGTAAATAGAAGTGTGGTATATTTATATAGGACTGGCACACTGCCTGATTGATCTGAAACATTACACTGGCTGAGACCGCAAACACACACACACCCACACACAAAGTCAATACTGCTGGACACTCACATAAACCTGTAAACAGATGTATAGTAGCACACATCTGCCATATGTCAAGAAGCACACCAAACCAGACCACGCACAGCAGGAGGCCTTTTTAAACTGACCACTAACTCCGTGGTCAGGTTTTTATAAAGAAACCAAAGCTTTTCCTTATTTCCTTTCATGTACTTTACGTCATAACGATGGATGTTAATATTAAACTTATAATGAGGTCGGCGTATGTGCGAGTATTCCCCGTCAGGAACAGAACTTCAGGATTTGGACTCTCAGCACTCCTTCTGCTCTTGGCTCTGTATGATTTTAGGGAGGGTGGATATCACTTTATATGGTAAACTTAGGCGTACAGCAACCCACCCACCTGCTGTTCAAACCTTCTGTTTGAAAAGAGCAGCCAATCAGAAGAAAGCAGGGTGAACGAGGAGCAAAGAGCTCATTTCAGACCTGATATAAGTGAGGCTTATTTTGATTCATCAGTCAAGTAAAGCAACTTTCAATGTAATTGATGTAGTGCGAGTACATAATACTTTACATTATCTCACCGGCTCATGACCGATGCTGCGTATTTGCTCTACAGCTTGACACGATGCTAAAGAACAAGATGCGAACAGTTTCTCTGAACGTTCACTGCGGGGCTGCTGACAGCGCTTATATTTGTTCTTAGTTCCTACACTTGTGTCTCTGTGATTTTAGTGAGCTCTTTGCACTTTCTTTACTAGATTTCTTTTTAATTTGGATTACTTGGTTGTAAAGTAAGAACAGTGGGATAGATGCAGGCCTCTATAATAGACACACAAATGTTTGCAGCCGTGTTGGATCCTGAGTTGTGCCCATGCTGGAGGCCTGTTCATTCTGATTTATTTATGCATGGTGACGTTGTCTATCAGAATTGCCTCACATTGTTGCCTCAACCTGTATCTGTCTGTTTGTATCAAGCTTTTGTGTCGTGGTGTCCTGCCTGTTGTTCGTGGCTGTCCGTCTCTCTGTTGGTCTTTGTCTCATTTGTCCATACGAACGGTCGTCTACCTCGCTAACTGTCCCTGAGACCGTCTGTCGCTGTGCCCTTGCGTTAGGTGCAGTGAAAGACATTGTGGCATTTCAAACAGCAGGATCCCCTTCTGTGAGCATCGTGTGCTTAAATGTCAGGTTAGGCTACGGTTATGGGCCTGCTCCCTCCCTCCTCTCTGGTCCAGGCTCCACCTGTGCTTATCTCCATTTTCCTCCTTTCCACCTGTTTCCTCTTTTATATTCCATGAACGTGTAAAACACCTTTGTGTTGTGCTTTTAATCCACTTTTTTATCAGGTTGGGAAGCAAACCTGTGCATGCACATAACTTTGCTGTTCACTTTGTATGCCTGTATAATGAGCAGAGCCCAAGTGTTTAACATTCTTTAATGCCCGTGCATCTCTTTGTATCTAGGATCATCCACGAAGACGGTTTCTCCGGCGATGACGTAAAGCAGTACAAGCCCGTTGTTTACAGCAACACCATCCAATCTTTGGCCGCCATCGTCCGCGCCATGGACACGCTGGGCCTGGAGTATGGAGACAAAGAGCGCAAGGTCAGCTCCCGTCCTCAAGCGTGCATACACGTTTCCCAAGCGTGCCCAGCAGACACGTACGACACGCTAAATGACTCATTTTCCAAATACTGTCACTAACATTGATGACAGAACACCATAAAAGAGGGAATTTTTTTGTGATTGTTTGTATTCTCACCTCTGTGAACTAAATAAGGCTCATCATTAAACACTTAGCTCATGCACCAAATTCCCATCTGCAGTCCCGACTGAAGCACATAGCCACGGGATGGACCACAGAGGAACTGGGATAGATCAGGGAGAGGCCGGCGTGGGCCTTACAAAACAAAAGCACCAGGAGTCCAGCTCTTGTATCAGACCTGTTAAAGTATATGTGGCAGGACAACGATCTCTACCAGCTTCAGCTCCTTGATTTGACCTTTTTGAAGACAAAAATCTCTCCGTATAAAGTTGTGGAGGATAGCACTTAAATATAGCGTAGGTGTAAGACTGCCTCTGCTGTGGTCCCTGAATGCTGATAGCTGCTCTATCCAAATAGTTCAGGTGCAGCAGTTCAGCAACGTGGAGGACGCATAATCAGCGAGCCAGTGTCAAACCGACAGCATTCAGGGACGGTCGACAGAGACCTTCCCTACACATTTCAGCACATGTGTCTAATGTAAAAAATAGTCACAGCTTGTTTGTTTTCCCAGAACATTAAACGCTGCCATCAAAGACAAGCATCACATTCTATTCACTTAGAAAGCATCATTTTTCAGGGAACACTTTAAAGACGGTACGATCTTTCCCTGAACCCAACCAAACAGTCTTAATGTAACCAAGGAGACAATGAAGGAAAAGTAAATACCCGGTGAAAATGAGGGAAGACAAACCATCACAAAACAAAAAACACCAGCTTCCAAACAAACGCCGTCTCCTGAGGGACAAACTGATCATTTGCTTCACCACAAACTCCAGTGGCATCTGAAGTCATGGCAACGTTTGATGCTTTGGAAAGCATCGAGCAGGGAAGCAGAAAATGTGATGATCAGCACTTGTTTTATATATATTTCATATTTTAATGGTCTTTGCTACTCAATCTCAGCAAGAGAAACAATCTTGCATCTTTTATTTGTTAAACTGTCTTCAGTTTACTGGGATTGGCTGTGAACTGCCCCTGTCATGCTTGGGCCAAAATTCCTTCACTCTAAGTTAGTCCCACTTCTCAGTCCTCTGAATCCTGAAGCATACACGTTCAGTATACAATTCACTAACTGAGGATTATGAATCTAATCCGCAGAAGAGCATCAGTTCTATCTGAACGCAGGGCAGCGGGACGAGGCTAATCGTTCCTTTATGCTCACCGCAGTTTCAGGCTCCAAATTTCTAATAAATCAGGTCATTACACTTGTCAGGATATGACTCAGGCACTGAAGAGTGCAAATGCAGTCATGTATGGAACCTTCAGTTAAATACACAAATATAAATATACAACATCAGCTCGTCGAGTCCTGAAGACGCTTACACCCAGGCTCACCTTCTCTGTGGGAAATGCTAGAACGTATGCTTTGTTTGACCTCTGTCTGCACATCAAGCATCCTGATGTATTTGTGTGATTCAGACGAAGCATTGACACGCCCACTTTGTTCTTGATGTTGTATAAAAGTTCAAAGTGAACATAAATGCTGCTGGTGTAAGTGTACATCATTATCAGAGTTCTGTGTAGTTGTTGATGATGCGTCATCATAACAGTCGTGGTGATGATGTCACGATGACAGGATATCTGTCTTCTGTCTTCTTCACTGTGTGAGCGGGCGCAGATTTGTGAAGAACTGTAAGAGCACATGCAGGTGACCTTAACCTTATCCAAAGGCGCGGTGTATTTTTAATCACAACGCTGCTTTTGATACTCCATGTAGAGGCTGAAATAACAATACACCTATTGATCAGGATATGATATGTGTGTGTGTGTGTGTGAGTTGTCTTTGTTAGACTATTGAAATGAGGACATTTTGGAAACGCAGTAGTGTGAGGAGTCAAGGTCAGCCATACAAACATGTGTGTGTCTGTTGGAGGGTATAATATATCAAAGCATTGCATTTCTATTTCGAGGTAAAGTGAACAGCCTGAGGCGTACTACATTATTATTTGTACAGAGTCAGTCCGTCCACCCAGCCAGCCGTCCAGCTGTCCATTTTCTACCACTTATGCAGGCCTGGTCATGGGGACGGCAGGCAAGCAAACCTCTCTCCTGCCCTCCACCGCCTAAAGCTCCTCTGGGAGATACCAAAGTGTTCCCAGCCAAGAGTGTAGAAGTTTGTTTTTTGGGCGAGAGTTGACATTTTGAAAAGTGTCTACAACAAGATTTCTATGCTACAGTACTTACCAGGTTAAAGTAATGTGTGTTACAGAAGGGTTGCAGGATTATAACAGGTTCTGAAATGAATGCAAAGTGTTGAAGAAGAGGCATAAAATGGGAATGAGGACAGAAGGTAGATTTTTCAAGGCAAAATGGAGAAGAAGTGACAACGGACAAGAAACAGAAGGGGAGCCCAGAATGAGCTGTGTTTACACTACACTCTACATCTGACTTCCCCACAAAGTAACCAGAGGACTTTGCAACATCCTACCCACATCAATAAAGGATGAGGGGTGAACTTGAAAGTTTTTCATACCCATATCCTTTAAGCTCACTCTCCTCTTACTCTTTCAGCCTTTTCCCTCTAATCCTGTGCTGGGATCGCGTATGTCAAACCTGTCCCGTCCTATCTTTTTCTGGTCTTTTGCTTGCTCTCAACTCATCTTCTGACAGCGCCCCACCCACCCACCAATCTGTTTCTCTTCGCTAGTTGCTGTGGCAACCCAGTGTTTTCCCTTGCTCTCAACACATTCCACAAGCCCGTGTCCAAGGGCGCCGTGACACATACACTTGGAGACACACACACACGTACACACACGCGTATGCAACACATGCACACATTATGATAGCTTGCCTGAAATAGATCTTTGAGCACTTTTCACTCAGGCTTCACAGAAGAAGCTTCAAAGACAAACCTCCTCTGATGGTGTTAAAGCCTCTGCTAGACCTTCAATAAAACTACTGTTTATGGCTCCGTGCTGTGACCTGAGGTAGTATACTATGGGATGTCCATCCTCATGTACATACCAATCAGTCCCATTCTCGCAAATACAATATCTTAGGAACTATTTTTTTCATATTCAGTTCAAGCAGGGATGAATATAATCTAGTGATTAAGGTCAAGGACGACTGTATGGCAATAATTATAGTTTCAAGAATTCTCTCCTGCCAACACAAAGTCTAAAAAAAGTGAAATAGTTCAGGTAGTTAAAACTTCGGGCAGGGGTGGGGAACTCCAGGCCTCGAGGGCCGGTGTCCTGCAGGGTCTCACCCTGGGTCAGCACACCTGAATCACATGATTACTTCATTACCAGGCCTCTGGAGAACTGCAAGACATGTTGAGGAGGTGATTTAGCCATTTGAATCAGCTGTGCTGGATCAAGGACACATCTAAAACCTGCAGGACCCTCGAGGTCCCCCACTCCTGCTTTAAAGTCAAAGTCAAATTTATTTATATAGCACATTTAAAACAACAACTGTTGACCAAGGTGCTGTATACAATTAAGATAGAATTTAGGCGAATGCTATCACCTGTATCTTCCTCTGTGTAAAGTTTACCTCCATTCCCAGACAAACTTGTATTTAGAGATAATGTTGTCACACCCACTGGATGCATTGGTTAGTTGCATTTAGATCCATTACTCCAGCAGTAGTAACAGTGCAGTATATTCATTTAAAATATGAACAGTAAAACATGGCATTTTTCATCCATCCATGCGGTTTTTTGTAACCGCTGTTGTAATTTAGGGTCCCAGGGTGCTGGAGTCTGTGTCAGCTGTCATAGGGCACCGAGGTACATCCTGTACAGGTCGCTGGTCTAGCACGCCGTTTACATAGAGGGACAGACAGCCGTTTGCACGCATATTCACACATGGCCTACTGTGCGTCTTTATGATAAGCTGAATCATTCGTCATTTTATTGTGTGTATAAAGGCTCTTCCACTGGTACAGCCTATGTTCTTTTACTTCATGCTGGACGTGTTTGTTGTGTTTGAGGCTGGATAGTGATCCCTGTGGAACCAGTGCCAGTGTTTCCCGGGGGTGAGGTAAGGATGATGGAGATCGCCCGACCATTCTTCTTGGAATAAGATCAGCAGACCTTAAGTGTCTGCCTGGAGGGATTTTTTTAATTTTATTTTTGTTCGAGCCACAAATAATCAGCCTGTGCTTTACTCATGGATTTGCCTTAGGCTTCATTTTCTATGTCGGTATATAAAACTAAATGAAGTCAGAGGCAGAATGGCAGAAAGGCCGCTGTACAGCTAGTGATTGAGATCAGCTCCACTTCAGGATATTCATTAACATTTTATTGTTTCAGCAGGGAGGGCTGCTGAGCGTAACTGGGACAGGACACACATCCTGATTTTATAACCGCAACATTTGGTAACAGAATCAGCAGTTAAAGTTAAAGACAATCACTGTACTGTGATTTCTGCCATACTTAAATATACTCAGTAAATGTACTTGTAATCTCTCCTCTCTGACGTAACACAGTGTCCACAGAGGGAGACGTTCCCGCTGCCGGGCAGCAAACTTTGACACTGGTAGGGCAGTGCTGCTGACGTTTGAGTTTTGTCGGCTGTCGCCTTTCTGTAGTATGAGATGCTAAAGTATGTTAGCAACGAATGACATGTGATGATGACTTCTTTGAATAAGAGCTTGGGTCTAAGACACTCAAGTTATGATATGTATTTCTTTATTGTTCTCTATTTACAAATAAATGATGAGCGCAGCAGTCAGTAATTCAGGTCTGATGATGAGAAGGAAATTAAGGACGCAGCTGCTATTCAAATGAAGCGCACGCAACTACTGACATCAGAGAAACAGTCGGTGTCTCGATGGACCCTTAGGGGGAAACAGGGAAAGAAGATAAGCAGGAGATGGAGCAGGCATGACGGGGATAGGATGGACCGAGTGTGGAAGATAGCGAGACAGCGAGAGCTGGCAGACAGGTCACTGCGTGTTGTTGTGGAAATTAGCTGAGTTATTCTCACGGGTTTGTGTGTGTGTGTGTGTGTGTGTGCACATGTGTTTGTACGTGTGAGCTCCAAAACCAATGCCCATCTGAACACAATGTTCCCATTGCTTGTTAAACATAAAATAACCTACACATACTGCTGCAATAAACTGGAGACAAGTAACAAATATAAGTCAGTTTCCCTTTTTGGGCTGTGATGACACAAAGTTTTACATATCAGGATAAAATAAAAATAGTCATTAAAAGTTAAAGTTCACGACAGTACAGTCAGAAAAAAGACTGAACAAGAACGCCTTGTTTGGCACGGTTGTCAGGAGAAAGCCTCTTCTCTCTAAAAAGAACAATGAAAGAGAGTATCTGAACAAAACACAAGGAGCAAGGAGAGACCGCCAAAAGGCCCGGATGCAGTCGTTGGTCGACCGTGAGCTACCAAAGTATTCTGTATCTACAGCAGATCTACGTCGGTTATGAGGCCGTCTGGCACTGAGCTAAAGCTTGGCCAAAAGTGCTTCAGCAACTGGACGGTGATTCCAAGCAAAACGACTGAGAAAGAAATGAATCAAAGTGTCGCAACGGCACAAAGTCTAGACTTCAACTCGACCGAAATGCTGCGGCAAGACCTTCAGCGAGCCGCGCATTAATGAACCCCAACAAACCTCAATGAGTCGAAGCAGTGTTGTAAAAATTCCTCCACAACGATTTGAGAGACTGATAAAGAAAACTGTTACTTCTTGTTGTTGCTGCTAATGTTAGTTGTAAAGCTGTTGAATCATGGATTGTACTTTGATTTTACAAACTGCTTCTACGTTTTAGCTTCGTTTTTGTTTGGACCTCATTTTAAGACCTGGGGACGAGATTATTCTGATCATTTCCTGATATGTAAAACCTTGAATTAAAAGGTGATGTGTGTTGTCCTGAGTTTGAATCCACCTGGTAACCTGTAGTTCCTCTGTCTGATAAAGGCTTGATGTTGGGAAAAAATGGTTTCCCGTTGGAAGGAATTCAGCAGAATCCAGCTGAGCTGTAGCGAAGCGTCACAGAGAAATGAAAGAAGTTGGAGGCTATTGGTGTTTCAATAGGATTTATTGACCAGAACAAAATATGTAGAATTTGCATCCATAAATCTTGTGCTTTCATTTCTGTCTCTATCTGTACATTGAATCAGTTTCCTGTTTGCTGTAGTGGTTTTTTTTCTGGATAGCAATAAGCTACAACTGTCCTGTCATCAGTCTGACTGTCAGATTGAGGCTTTGGGTGTTCCTTCATGTGATGAAAAAATTCAGCGAAGAAACCAGTCAAATCTCTCAATCACTGACTTGTTTGAGGTGCAGTTAATAATGAGGAAAAACCACATAAATGCTGATAATATCAGAATGAATCATTAAAAGGAGCAAACGGGACCTGGATCATCCCTGGATCTGTGAGGATTAGCCATTAATGAAAAGATTACAGGTAGACAGTGGTCACTGCACAACTGTGTCATTATAATAAAGCAGCGTTGTAGCCCAGTGTGGGCGTGTTCAAACCTGTTACAGGTGTGTGTGCACATAGAGTAGATGAGCACACTTTGAATGGGATCATTGCAGATCCCTTCCTGCCAGGTTAAGAAGGTCAGTGTATGGACACAGCTTCCACCACACACACACAGACACACACACTCAGATATATGAAGCTTATCTGTGTGTGTGTGTGTGTGTGTGTGTGTGTTTGAAGTGTGTGTCAGTCTGCCACCTTCCTGCAGTGCTGAGCTCCCTTTGATTGTTCCCTCCATCCCTCCCTCCATCCCTCCTTTTTAGTTATTTTCAGCATCATCCCTTTGTCTCTCCCTTCTTACACCCTCTGTCCTTTATTCCTCTCTTCTCCTTTGTTCATTTCCTTCTTTCCTGCCTGCACTTCTTTATTTATGCTGTCGTTTCACCTTCTTCTTCTTCTCTCGTCCTTCCTCTTCTTCTCAATCACCTGAGTCTAGTCTCCTCTTGTTTCCTTCCCCCTATTCCATTTCTCTCATTTAGGGATTTCCATTTTCCCTGTAGCCTTGCACTTCACTCTCTTCATCTAATCTAATAGAGCATTAAGGTAAGCTCCCCGCCATGCACCTGATTGGCTAGCTCAATCAATTAATCAAGACTCTCAAACTTTAATCCCACCTCACAGTGATGAGAGGTCATTAGTCTCTGGGTTACCACAGCTGGCTAATTAACACACACACACACATATGCACATTTGCTAGTGTGTGGACTTTAGGCTGTGTGTGTGTGTCTGTGTGTAGATGCATGTGTGCTGAATGTGTGAGTCCATGCAGAGAGAGAGATAAATATAGAAATCCAGAGTAAACCAGAGAGAGCAGAGAGAAAGCCTCTGCATCATTAAAGTGAGATTGTCAGTGCAAAGAAGTGAACCGTCGTCTCCTAGCAACAAAAGGACTGTGATCCCATACCTGAGATTTGGGAGTTTATCCACGTCTTTGTTTCCAGGAGTGTCACAGGTCAAATTTTATTATTTATACTGTATCTGTACAGGATGTGTCAATAGAATTTGTTCAGTGTTCAGGAGAGATTTTCCATGGTTATTTGTCTGAGGCACTGTAAGAAGTAAGACTCCTTAACTTGCCTCTTTCTGTGAGTTTACATGCCGAGTTTCAGCTTCTGGATCGGTGATTCTCCCAGCTCAGGTGGGTTTTGCTGTATCGTCTCTGATGGTGAAGGTGGGCTGAAGCCTGCCCTCCTGTGCTTGTCATGGAGTGCAGCTTTGCTTTATCTTTATTGTAATCAGCAGGAAAGCTGCCAGTGCTCTGAGCTCTGACCAGATTCAGACTGTATTCATTAAAAAATAAAAGGATCTAAGGTTGTCATCTTTTTATTTGTGGTGATTTGCTCCACCCTAGTCATTACTTCCTAAGTCCGACAGAATACACACTGAAAACATTTTTGGGGCTAAATAATTTTGCTATAAACTCATAACTTGTTATTAGTTAATGAAACCAACTAAGAAATAAGAATCACGATGTGTTGCCATTTCTTACTGTGAAATAAAGAACAACCGTTTCCTTTGAATGGTTTCTGGTTAAAATGATTTAATCTCTCAGACAAAGACACTGACTGACTTGTGTCCAATCGGTCTTTAAGTGATGACGTATGAGCCCTGCTTCTGGGTCCAAAATACTCTGCGTTTATTAAGGCTGTTGTGTTTTTAAATGCTTTGTATCTTGTTCTATTTAATCTGAACAAGCCCCTAAAACAGTCAGTGATCACTGTCGGCCTCTCTCGGTTTTTATCCCCACTGTTCATTTTAAAGTTCAGTTTTTAAACCCTTCCGATGTAACTACAGCCCAGCCCATGCAGCAGTATATTAATGACTAACCTCGTATTGTGGATGAATTATCTCAGGTGTTCTCCTGACTGAAGTTTGGTCCGTTTACAGCATCCTGCCATTCGACTGCATTTGTCAAACGTCACTGCTGTTTAGTTTTCTGTCTTCATTTATGTTGGAAGTGATAGCAGAGCTGTACGTTTGAACTGTTTCAGAAATCTCTCAGTCAGAACATGCTATATCATGTTTAGGTGGAAGCTAGCGAGCTAACTTCCTGCTAACTTCTAACTCTGTTAAATTTAATAAATCCTGTTTTCATGGATGCCTGGATGTTAAACTTAATAGTTACACCTGGTAAAGCAGCAACGCTGATCATTTTATTAAAGATGAAAGAATTTAGAGAGTTTGTTACTCTCAGTGATGCCGCAGTGTTCGTTTGACTTTGGGACCTGAAGCGGAGTTTGGACCCGGAAACGGCTAATGACGTCAGACTTAAAGAGCGGATAGCAGCCACATTGTCTGATTTTACTTCATTTTCACATTCCTTTTTTTCAACAGTGTCGATTGATATCAGCTGTCTCTCCTCTGCTCTCCATCACACACGTTTCCACACATGCAAACAGTGAAACAGAGAACAAAGGAATAAAGGCAAACTGGTGTTGTTCTCTGCTACTGAATGTACAGACATTGGTGTACAAATAACAAAAGTGTCATTTTATTGACATAATTTCTTTTCATTTTGTTTCACTTGGCTTCCTTGGGTTGTGAGGTCATCTGGAAATCTTGGGAAATATCTGCTGTTTTCTGTAGAGAGGCAGAAAGATTTGACTCGATGGCCTGTTTTGTCATTTGGTTTGACCAGCTGGGACTTTCCTGTGTAGAGCTGGCATGTTCTTCCTGCTCTCTGAGACATGCAGGTTTAGTGAACTGGCCACCTTAGAACGCCTGTTGGTGTGAATGTGACTATCAGTGTGTCTGTCTTTGTGTGCCAGCCGCTGTGATAGATTGCCAGCCAGTGCATACTGGGACAGTATCCAGCGTCGTGTGACCTTGAACCGGCTAAGCGGTTTAGAAAATGGATGGATGACGGACTCAGAGATGCTTAGTGCAGGAGAAACAAGTGTTTTCCTCAACAGGCTGCAGCTAATGATTTTTTCCCCCCAGTTAATCTACTGTCTGTCCTGTCAATAAATCAGTGAATGTTTTTTTTCTCTATGAAATAGATAAATGGCTCCTAATGACTTTAGTGATCCCACCAACATCTTCTTTTGATTCTTTTCTAATAAGTCTCAAGAACTGGGTGATTTAGGAAGCTGGCAATCGGCAGGCTGTTGTGTGCTGGTAAATGTAAGTGTGGAAGGACCAGCACCGTAAAGAAGACGCCTTCTTAGTCCTGGTGTCCATGGACATGTTAGGTTATGCTTGGTATTCATGCAAAACATTAAAGACGGTGTTGAGAAGCTGGAATTTACTTTTGGTGATTAAAAATGAGTGAAATAACCTTTTTTGTCAACTGGCTGTTCAGTTAGAGCTCTTATTAGCTTTGCATACCACAGTGGTGTGTAGGGCTGCACGATTTTGCATAAAATGAGAATCACGATTTTTTTTGCTTAGAATTGAGATCACGATTCTCTCACGATTTTCTTTTCCAATATAAATATTTATTGCACTTATTAACTGCACATCAACTTCGTAACAGTTGAGACTGAACATAAAAATAATAAATAAACATAAAAACAATAAATGTCTCACATTTTGTTGTTGCCGCAAAATGTTGTACTGCTTGTAATTCCGTCTCCACCGTTGCTCGACACCGCGTGTATAGAGCAGGTAGTGCAACAATAGAAAAATAGTTGCGGGACGGCACTGTGTAGCGTTTGTCTAGGGTGTTGATCATTTTCCTAAATCCCTCGTTTTGCACAGTGTTGATGGGAGCCATATCTTTAGCCAGTGATAAGTGATAGCCTCCGTAATTTCTTTGTGCCTGCGGGAGTTCGACGGCTATGGGGAAGCGTAGGGCTGTGCGATATGACCAAAATCTCATATCCCGATATTAAGACATCTATCGTCCGATAACGATATAAATCACAAAAATGTAACATTTTCTGTAAATTCTGTGAATGTCGGGCAGCTCGACTTGCGTGAAGTGTTTCCAGCTGGGCGTCGCGTACCTGGAGTCGAGTGTTTTAACTGATGCATGAAACGATACATTTATAGACATAAGTTGTAACGGCCGCTGTTTTCTTTGTGAGTATTTATTACACAGCGTGCTGCGGGGAAAAGCCTGTTCTAACGTTTGAGTCTAAGGTTTATTTTTTAGCACCTGACGGCTCTTTTTTGCTCTGGGCCTCTGTAGAGTGTGCAGATGATCTCATCGCTGTCTAAAAATGGATAAAAAAAAAAAAACATAAGAAATGCTGAATCCTTCAATAACACAGACTATTACGGTGTGTTCACACCGAACGCGATAGGCGCGAGCGAAAACGCCCCAAACGCCCCTAATTTGACGCGTGCACATTCGCACCTCAACGCGTGTCCAAGAAAAATCCATCGCGCGTCAAAATGAACCGGAAATGTGGGAGGAATGTGGGAGGAAGTTTTATTATGCTGTGCTTTTTCTCCGTCTGCGCGCCACTTTCGTGCGCCTTTTTCCCTCGTGGTGCAGGTGTGTATCTCCGAATGAGGGTCATAGTTATGAGTGTTTTTGTGCTGTTTTTTCTATTGGACGTGATGGTTATCAAAACCAAACATGATAAGTTTGGCAAGCGCAGGACACACGACACGGAGGAGATTTGTCAATCAGGCTGCAGAATGCAATGCGCATTGTTGAAAGCTGTACGGTGCAATAACAAAAATCAGCGAAATGTGACGGGTGAACAGCGGGACCACTGTATACTGTTTTATTAATAAACAAAATATATTCCTATATGACAACACGCATAAATTAACTGCCTACATTAATTCACTGTAAACCTTGTCCTTCTGACTGACACTCCCCTGCTGCCTCTCCGGGCTGTCCCTGGTCCTCAGGGGGGAAGTTCTCCACGGTCCGCACCATATTGCCGCTAGTCTCCCGCGGGGTGAGGAAGGGGTCCAGAAACCCCATGACCGCGAAGAACTTCCATCTCTTCCCCGATCCTGCTGCAGACCCACTCCTCTTCTCCTTCTCTGTCCTCTTCTCCTTATTATATGTGTCCCTGAGGCTCTTCCACTTTCTCCTGCAGATGTCCTCTGAATAAACACATCATCTTGTTGGCGGAAAGGTATTTGTACATCAGTGGGAAAATAGCGGGACAGTACGCGTCAGTACCTAGGTCAGAGCCACGTCACCAGCCTCCTGATTGGTTGTCGCGGCGCGATTTGACGCCGGAGTTCAGATTTTCCAACTCGAGCGGTTGGCGCAATACGCGCGTGTGCACAAAATGCAACACACAATCTGACACGCGTGGTTTTCTTCGCGAGTCAAACGCGCCCCACGCGCTACACTGACGCGCGTTTCAGGCGTTTTGGCGTTTCCGCGACGCAAATCTGCTTCCGAATTTTCGCCGGACGCGCAATCGCGTGTCATCGCGCTCTTTCTATTGACTTTACATGTAAACCTGACGCTCTGGCCGCCTCTATCGCGTTCGGTGTGAACGCACGTTAGAGTAGCAGGTGTGTAGCATCGCTAACTAGCTAGCAACAAGCCTCCAACACAGTGCGTATGCTAGCGGCTAATCTAGCAAACGAATGAACAACAGAGTGATTTTAGAACTATAAGATGATAAGCTGTGTGTCTTTTTTTATAACAGTGACATGGTTGTATTTACCTTAATTAAACGAGTCGTCAGTAGCGGTAAACCAGCAAAAGAAGTGGAGCAGCCGGGCTACGTAAAAAGTGTAGGGGGGCGTGTTTGCGGTCACGTCCAGCGGGTGTGTGGACGTAAATACTCTGCATCTTTCACGTGATTCAGTTTATTTTGAAAAGTCTCAACAGGATCTTGAGCTTTATTGTGAAAGGTTTATGTGGAAAATAAACAAGCGGACACGAGGTGGTTTTACCGTCGTTGTTGCTAACGACAACGCATAAAAACAAGCTTGTCCGTCTGTAGTGTGGTTATATTAAATGTAAGAGAAAGAGAGAACTTTAGGAAATTAATATAGCCACTACAGTGATCATCAAAATAATGAAAAAAATATTGCCGTAAACAGTTTATTTTGCGACACCACGAAACAAACGATAGCGTAAAATGAAACGATAGACGTTTTTCTATCGTCATCCGATATATATCGTTATATCGAACAGCCCTAGGGAAGCGCTGTATAAGGTTCCCGTTATTGATGTTTGGGTGGTTGACCAGGACGGATTTTCTCCTGTCACTTTCTTGGCCTTTACAGCTTCGTCATCTCTCACGTGCTCTCCGTTGTTTTTTCCCTGCCAGCTGGCTTCGGTATCACGTGGTATAAGGCTCCGCCCTTGTCATTTGTTGAGCAGGAAGAGTGAGCGCTTGTTTTCATGCAGATTATGTCCCGGATCAAAATGCGGTACAATCGTCATCTTTTTTTTTTCTTTCTTTTTTTTAAAATCGTTGTCATTTGGAAATGAGATCGCACAGAAGTATGAATTGAGATCGCGATTTTCTAACGATTAATTGTGCAGCCCTAGTGGTGTGTTCCATAAAGCTAAGAACAGACGAATCAACGTGTCAGTACTGCCGCTGATTTTGTGCTACCTGTTCTTCTGCAGTGTGCTGCACTGTAGTCTTGTGAGTGAGGTTGATTTCATTTTGTTATTGTTGTGATTGATCTCTATTTTTGGATGAAACCAAACTGCATGAGTGCATGTGGATAACACAGCACAGATATCTGCATGTCTCCTTTTCAGTTTGTTATAGAGCGTTTATTTTATCGCAGAAAAACGAGTCGGGCAGCAGACAAAATTATGCCTGTTATGTTTGCCATTATCATCCACTCGGGGTAAAATTAGTTCTGAGAAGTAACACAAGGATGTGTGTGTGTGTGTGTGTGTGTGTGTGTGTGTGTGTGTTTCTGCGAACCAACGGTGCCTTTATACTGAATCCTGCAAAACACGTCAAAGTTTATAAGCTCAGAAAGGCTCAGAGTTGGGCCTTTAGGGTAGGCTACATACACACTCACACCCATACACAACTAGTCCTCTGTTTCCCTAAATTGCCCTGTAGCCCACTGAAACCACACACACACACACACACACACACTCACACTCACACTTAATACGCAGCCTTACTCGCTCTCTCTTTCTCCCCCATCTCTCCCTCTCTCACTCACTAACCTCCCCCTTCCTTGCTGTATTTGCCAGACTGGCGCTGCCAGCATCATATGACAGGCACATGGACCTGTCTTGCCGTGCCAAGCCACAACACTGCGCCACTAAGAACAGGACCATGATGCCTTGCTCCTGTCACCCTCAGTTACCGAGGCCGCCAATCGTCAGTGACGGTTTGCAAAATGGAGAGGAAAAAGCTCCCGCTTCCAGAAACTGAACACATGCACAGAAGCAGACAGATTTAGGGACGTTATGGACCAGATTCTAGGAGACTGGAGCCACATTTAGAGTTCTGAGGTGTAGGAAGACCTCAGGTTGTACCGTTGACTGGCCTGTCCTAATTTTTACCGTCTTACAGTCATGAAATCATGACTACCTCTGGGATACGAAGCATCAGTCGGTCTGTGATTAGCAACTACGAAAACAACTGTGGCGAGTGTTCAAAGACGCTTCAAGCAAACTGAATGTCACACACCTTAGTAACTGTGTACACACACATGTGCACACACACACACACAGACACCCCCAGAGAACAGATGCTGTCTTTAAGACAAACTGAGGTTACAAAAAATATTGATTTGTTTTGTTAGAAAGGTGATTGAGAAATAACAAAAATAACAAAACATACACGTGTATAACATATACGTACGTGTGTGTGTGTGTGTGTGTCGATGTCAATAATAACACAACACCATAAAGAATATTAGAGAGGGCTTTGTCATAATAGAATAAATAGTTTTATGCCCATGAGTCACCCTGTTAGACTTGTGATCAGTCAGTCATTAAGTCAACTGGCAGTTATACGCGTGTGTGTGTGTGTGTGTGTGTGTCCGTCCAAACGCAGTAGTAGAGCTTTCTCAAGGGTGTAAATGACCTCAGGGACTGGGTTCTCAGGTGCTGAGAGAGAGAACAGACTAAAGTCCCCCATGAGACAGTGAACGCGAGGGAGAGGGAGAGAAATATGACTTATTCAAATTATTTCCCCTCAGGTGTAAAGCATGATGAGCAGAGTGGTGGAGAAGAGGATAAGAGCACAGAGAGAGCAGGAGAGGCTGGGATGTTCCTCTGGGGTTAGCACATTGACACAGTATTGTGCTGTTCCTGCTTGTGTTCCTTTATAACGGATCAGGTTGACAAATCATCCTGCATTAATGTTATTCCATTTCCAGAGAAATTTCTTTATTTCCTGCACCAAAGCCACAGCGGGGAGCTCCACCGGTGTGATTTGGTAGATTTATTTTGTCCTGTTTCTCCTGGGGGGGGGTTGTTAAGGATTTTGCCATTCCTGATGTTCCACACAGGGAAATTATGACTCGAGTGCACTACAACATGGTTCCACTGCATCAGTCTTATTATGTTTGCAAATACCCAGAAGGGTGGAAGATGGGATCATATACAATCAAAAGTAAAACTGATTGGCTAATTGATAGACTGTGATTTTATTTTGTAACCAGACATTGTTTTATTCAATTCAACTTTATTTATACAACACCAAATCACAACAACAGTCACCACAAGGCGCTTTATATTGTAAGGTAGACCCTACAATAATACATAAAGAGAAAACCCAACAATCATATGACCCCCTATGAGCAAGCACTTTGGCGACAGTGGGAAGGAAAAACTCCCTTTTAACAGGAAGAAACCTCCGGCAGAACCAGGCTCAGGGAGGGGCGGGGCCATCTGCTGCGACCGGAGTTCTTATCTCTTATTACAGCAGTCCCTCGTTTATCGTGGGAGGTGAAATCCACGAGGTAGCCAACTTTATTTTTTACAATTATTATAGATGTTTTAAGGCTGTAAAACCCCTCACTACACACTTTATACATTTTTCTCAGGCATGAACATTTGCGCACTTTTCTCTCTTGTTTAAACACTCAAAGTTCAAACCTTTGTAGGAAAATAAGTCCAGTATGATAGAATGAACCCAAAGACACCCACAGGTGCAAAACAGGGAGAAAACTTACAAACATACAGTGCAACACTTCAGAGTCACACTGCTAGCGATCGCAGATTTATGTAAATTTGACAAGCTGAACGCATTCTGTACTGTACAGGCAACACGGCATGAGATTGATTGACAATGGTCTACAGCCAATCAGGATGCAGAACACGATGCGCTGTAAAAAAAAAAAAAAAAAGCATGCAAAATTGCACAAAAAACATCCACAAAACATCGAGACCACAAAAGGTGAACCGCGTTATAGCGAGGGACCGCTGTATACCAAACCAACAGTTTGGGGGAAAAAAAGAGGCATTGTATGGAAATATTGAATACATTTTTATTCACATGCTATTAAAATCTGTTGTCTCAGAAAAAAGTACTGTGGCATGCATGTTAATATTATAGATATGTACCCAGGGGAAGATAGGAAAGTGCAGCAAAATCAAAACATACAATTAGCACAAAGTCCACAGTCAACATTTACTCGTTTTACTTCAACTGTTTAAGAAGTGTGAACACCTGATGGTGGGATTATCGTAAATCACATATTTCATGTTTAGACTTAATTGTACTTTAATTGTAAGGTACAACCTGTGTTATGCTGTGTACTAGACATGTAGTGGCTTTTTAATGTTATACTTCTTTTTGTCAACGTCCTGAACAGTTAAAGGTTTGCTTATTTATATGCTGTTTGTTTGTGTGTTATCTCTTGTAGACGTTTGTTCGGGGATTTTTGCGTCGTTGCTTGTTTGAATTGTGTTCTGTGTTCAGTCGTCTGTTAGCCAGCTGCTGGTGCTGCTAATTAGGCCAAGTTAAAAATAGATCCCTGCTGTATGCTTATAGGATTAATATATCAACTCAGTCTGCCAATTAAGCGGAATTCTCATGATCTATGGAGTCATAGTCAGATATTACAATTAAAAAAAATACATATAATCTGATACAGACATCTGAAACATCATCTGAAATTCAGCACTCACAAAGTATAGTCCATATAATTTAGAGTTTTGACTGAAGTATAATGATCTGACACTGTCACAGTAGCTTCACTAATGTAGCATGTAAGGTTAGAGCAGCTGACTGCCATCATGGAGAGCAGCTTTGAGTCATGTGTTTGTGCTTTGCTGCTGTTTTTTATTTGTTCGTGTATGGAAGGTACTGTTGTGCAGTGTTATACAAAAGTCTGTACCAACAGGGCCTGATGTTATTGGTTTGTATGTATGTGGTCATCAACCAAAGCCCTGAAACATGCATCAATAAAATTGAAATAGCTAAAACGAGAACTCATGTCTGACTTTGAAATGTTGAACTTTTCTCTTTTGTTTCAGTTATTTCGCTTTAATTTTATCGCTCGGTCACCAGTTTTGCGAGGCGGAGGTGGGCGTGGTCTTCTCTGATGCTGATGAATCGGGCTCTCCGTCAAGATTAGACGGCAGTGAATCAGCAGCAATTATGAACACAGACTTTAATGCTCTCAGTAAGCATCAGGACAGTTAGCCAACCGTCACACACACAAATGCAGGAACTGCAAACCTCAACCACGATGACAGAGCGAATAACCAAAGAACTTTCTAACGGCATTACATCTGACCCTGCTGTTTGACAGTGTTTGCTGTTTGTCTGTCCAGTTGTAGGTAGCACTGGTTCTTGTTTCTTTTTCTCTGCCCTTTATTCTGTTGTGTCCGGGTTTTACCGCTTGGAGATATACACACACTTGCCTTTATTCATATACACTCTGCAAATCCTGTACCCGGAGAGAGGGCAGGGGTTGTGTGTCTGTGCCTTCTTGGCCTGTTAGATCTAAATTATGAAGGACATTTCAATCTATATTTGATGCCTGCCTGTGTCTGACGCGGTGTGTGTGTGTGTGTGTGTGTGTGTGTGTGTGCCATTTTATGGTTGTGAATGCACATGCTGTATGTGTCTCTTTATAGGGACTGCGGGGGTAAAAGGTTGCAGCGATTGAATGTCTCACTCATTGTTGCTGTGTATTTTTGTATCGTGTGGTCAGTGTGGAGACTTGCCTACTCATGATGTTCTCAACTGGTGCAGCGCAGAGTATCGAAGACTTTAATAGAACATCTGCTTTTCCTGGTAGTGAATTATTGAACAATAACCATTCTCCATGATGGACTATATAATGTCTTGGAAACCACAGATGACAGACTTGATACATTTTCACCGTGGGCCGAGCCAATCTTCTTCAGTTCTTCACTCAAAAAGCAATCAGAGCCAGTTTTTGGAAATGGACGGCAGTGACAGGACCTGCTTCTACCATCGTGGAAAACAGAACAGGACCTACTCACGCCGTTCTTATAAAAGTACAGTCTTTGATTCAGTAGCTTGTAGAACCACCTTTAGTTGCAGTAATTTGAAGTAATCATTTTTCCTGTGACTTGATCAGTCTCTCAGAACATCAAGTGGACATTTTCGGCCCACTCGTCTTTACAATGTTGTTTCCATTCGTGAGGTTTTCAGATGTTTGTGCTCAGTTCTTCAAGTGTCTCCACAGCATTTTAGTCAAGTTAAGATCTGGACTTTGAGCCACTGAATCACCTGATTCTTTCCTTTTGCAGCCATGTTGGTGGAGATTTGCTAGTCAGTCCATGTCCACATGTCCACAGGCAAACTGAGGTTTGCATCTTATTCAGAAAACTCTCCCTTTGCATCTACACGCTCACATGTTCTCATCATTGCCAACTTTGTTTAGCAGTGAGTGTTTTTAGCACCTTGTGATGAGTCTTACACATTTTAGCTCTCTCTTCTACAGAAAGTTAAAAAATGGTTTCCAGCATTTCGTATGAGGTCTTGGTGTCCGGAGCCCGGGTCTGTGACCCAGCATTTTGAGTTTATTTTGATTTCTTATGTTACATTGGAATAATGTAAAGTTCTTGTTAGTTTGGGTTTAGTTGAGTCTAGTTTATGTTTAACCCATGTCTCCGTGTTTATGAGTCTTTTCCTGTCTTGTCTTCTATGTTTAGTTATGCCCGTGCCTTCGTCTCCCTCATCTGTCCTCATGTGTCTGTCCTTGTGTCTGTCCTTGTGTCTGTCATGTGTTTCATGTTGTCAAGCTCGTGTTGTCATGTCTACATCCCATTATGTTCCTGTTTTATTTTGAAGAGTCTCGTGTTCCATGTTCTGTGTGTTTAGTTTTGCTTCCCCTGTGGTGTTCAGGTCCATTTGTGTCAGCTGTGTTTCCCAGGTGTTTCCACTTTGCTCATTACCCTCCTGTGTATTTAAGTCCTCTGTCAGGTCGTCTGTTTGTCTAGCGTCACGTACTTCAAGTCACAGGATTATTTCAAGCTTCGGTTCATGTTTGCATCCCCTGTCATAGTTTTCATGTCAGTGTTATCCCAGTTTACGTTTTAGTTTAGTTTCACTTTTGTTAACCTTGCCTTGTTTTCTGTTTTTCTGCTTTTCATTACGCCTTAGTTTTTGTCTCTTTCGTGTCCGCTCCACAAACACAAACGCGGCTGCCCGGCCGTGACACTTGGTTCTTCACCACTGGAATCCCTCTCTCTACATCTGCTCTTTTCAGTCAGCAGCAGCAGCAGCAGCAGCATACTGCTGACATGGATGTAAATGAGTTGCACATCGTGGGCGATCGTGGCTCAAGAGTTGGCAGTTTGTCTTGTAATCGGAAGGTTGCCGGTTTGAGCCCCGGCTCCGACAGTCTCGGTCGTTGTGTCCTTGGGCAAGACACTTCACCCGTTGCCTACTGGTGGTGGTCAGAGGGCCCGGTGGCGCCAGTGTCCGGCAGCCTCGCCTCTGTCAGTGCGCCCCAAGGTGGCTGTGGCTACAATGTAGCTTGCCGCCACCAGTGTGTGAATGGGTGGATGACTGAATGTAGTGTAAAGGCCTTTGGGGTCCATAGGGACTAAGTAAAAGATTGTACAACAGCGATATGGAAATGGCTTGATTGTCAGCAGCGTTGTCCAGTTGCCTGTCTTTCAGTCACACTCGTAGTCTTTCCGTATTAAGAAGACATTTAGCTTTAGTTATTTTGCACTGAAAGTTGCCAAAATATCTGCAGAACAAAAGGAAATAATCCAGTTAATCGGAAAGGGAAGCAATATTTTTGCCTTTTATTTTATATGTTTCAGTAAAAGTGATTCTGCCCCATGAGGCATTTACTTAAAACTGAACATTTAGCCTGCTTAATAGAAAATATGGAGACATACATACTGGCCATTCAGCTAAAAAAATAAAACCCAAAGATGTGATTTTGTGAGGATAATAATTATGTCAGTGTTAAGGGGAGAGACTGCTGATAATCTTGGGAGTGCGTCGTGAAAATGCAGAGAAACGTAAATGAAAGCAAATGCAGGAAGCATTTGCTTTCATTTCAAACTTTCATGTCAAGTCACATTATGTGGCACTCCAAATTCGCACTTCCAGTTCTTGATCAAAGCCTTTGAAAAGTAAACACTCAAAGCTGAAGTGCCAGCCTCGTGTGAAACTCAGATGAAGTGAGTTGCTTATATCATGAAGGAATTTCTTTAGAAATGAATGTGAAGGATGCGACTGTACAAAAACATCGTCTGTGGATGGAATCCTCTCTTACCTGTCCATCACAGATTCATGTTATCAGTTTTATTTTATAGACGATGTTTGATGTTCATTGATTGTATAAGTAGCCTGACTAGCCCATCCAGTCAATAGTGTTTCCGAATAAGATGTGTCTCCTGTGGTTATAGAGTCGTCCAGGCCTGTAATTCTGATTAAGCTGTGCACTTAGAAGAGTTTTTAATGAATGTGATCTATGCATTGTGTGTGTGTTTGGGGCTATGTGTGTGTCACCCACTGTGATGTATGAAAGCCTGGCCTTGCTGCTGTGCCTCTGACCAGATAATGAAACTCTGACTCAGTTGTTTTGCAGCTATGCACCGTCTCTCTTGATCTACGACTTTACACGCACATAAACACTGACACGCGTGTAATAACTCGGAGACGACACAGCGCACATATGCAAGGTCGGGAACACATCTGTATTTGACATTCAGTGTTGATGTATTGCTACTGGCTGGCAAATCCTGCTAGCTGCATTCACACACACGGACACACAAACACACAGTTTACCTCTCACTCATGTGCACGTGCAGACTCAGCGACACATTCAGCGTGCTGCTGATTCTGTTTGTCAGAGGACACATTTGTGCTCTTGCACGGTAAAAGCCAGACAAATGGAGGTCTAGAGAAAAAAGCAAGACAGCAAAAGATGGAGGAATGAAAAAACACAATGAAGCGATGAGTCAAGAGAAGACTGGAAGCAAATAGAACCAATAACAATGCCAGTGTATGCACATTCATGACTAAAAATCATTTTTTAGGGGCTTTGGGCAGGTGTTAGAGGAGAAAAGAAGGTCAGATGAGTAGGTGTGTGTTTAGGCTTCAGTGTAGTAAGAATAGTTTTATTTAGATGTTTATATTCTGTAGCTAAACAGGCCTGAATGGCAGCCTTGTTCTCTTTGTCGAGGTTATCAGGGAGGGTACAATACTGGAGTAGTTTTTGGTGAATAGGCTCACAGGTGTGTTATTTTAAACAAATTAAAGACTCAACTTTATTTATATAGCGCCAAATCACAACAACCGTTGCCTCAATGTGCTTATATTGTAAGGTAGACCCTACAATAATGCATACAGAGAAAAACCCAACAATCATATGAGAAAACACTTTGGCGACAGTGGGAAGGAAAAACTCCCTTTTAACAGGAAGAAACCTCCAGCAGAACCAGGCTCAGGGAGGGGCGGGGCCATCTGCTGCGAGAGAAGGAAGACAGGATAAAGACATGCTGTGGAAGAGAGACAGAGATTAATAAGAAGTATGGCTCAGTGCAGAGAGGGGACACAGGCGAAAACGGCGGCCTGTGGAATGGGAACAAATGTGATCATTAAACTTACTTTAGACTTTTGCTCACTTCAAGGGAAACCAGTTTCAAGAAAAACTGAATATCCCAGCGTGAGTGATTAACGTTTTCCAACATTATTAAGCGGTCACTGGTTTCTAAGGCAGCACGAAGTAAAAAAAAGTCTAGTAGAGGAGTCTTTTAACTGAATTTAGAAGGATCCACATCACACTGAGTGGTAGACAGACTCAAATCAGTGTATGCAGTCTAACACAAACCAAAACACGCTACAGTATTTGTAGTATTTTTAGTAACAGAAGCATTTGTTGAGATTCCCATAGCAACATAAATGGGATCAACACCTGCCAGGCAGAGGATGAAACACACAGTGGGAACATAATGCAAACCAAAAGTCTTGAATTAGCATCATTTTATTGCATGTGATCCTCATCTCACCGATCGAATCCATGAAGATCTCATTCCTATGACAAGAATTTGTACCTGTGCATGTTTGTGTCTTTTAATGTGGGTGTTTGCACACTGCTAGTGGCATTTAGAGGCAAATCAATGCCCTGCTGACTACCGCTGCTAATTGAAGGTTAGCTGATACTATCAGCATGAGTCTCTCTCCCTCTCTCTGCCCTTCTCTCTTCCTGTCTTTGGTCGATTGAGCCGTATTTTTGTCCACCTCAGGAGTTGCATTATCCAACAAACACTGATGCACTGGACCATATCAGCTTTATCCCTGCCACATTGCTCTATGTGCACATGTCCTCACACATACTGTTCTCCATTGGTAACGTTACACTGTTGGTTAAACTGTTGCAATGGCAGCCTTAATCCAGTGTTTGTTTATTCCCTAGAATGTGAAATAATACAGCTCTGAGTGGAAACATGTAGAAATAACAGAAACCTAAAAACTTTACAGTGGCTTTAATTTTTTTCATTTTTATGCGATCGCTTCATATTTCCTGTCTGAATCCCTCTGTCATTGTCATCGTCTTAAAAGAAGGTGCGATCGGTTTTAGTGCATGTATTAGTGTGTGTGTGTGTGTGTGTGTGTGTCTGTGTGTTTGATAGCAGCCTAAGCAAATGCTGCAGTGGAGCATTTGATGTGGAGCCAGCTGCAATCAGCAGTGAGAAGAGTGTCATGTCAGCCTGACACAGTCTGCATGTGCGTGTTTGTATGTTTTCACCGTGGCTGCATGAGAATAGAAGGCTCAAGGTGATAGGCGATTCACTGTGATATCATGCTGTTGCCATGGTAACAAAGACACCCGAGACAAAAATGAAAGAGGAGGCTGGGTCGGGGGCGGGTGTTGGCAGGACTGAAGATGACCAAAGCTCACCTGGAAAATATGAGAAACAGAGAAAGGTCAAAGGACACAGTGTGACTGAAATATGGATGAAGCAGAAAATGAAAGAAAAGTCGGTGAGAGCAGGCCTCCACTGTCAGCTCGTTTGTGGTAAAAACAAACAAAATCTCAGCTTCCTCCTCATATTTGTCTCTCTGCCCCCCCCCCCCCTCTTCTGCCTTGCCTTCAATTATTAACTTCATAAAAAGCTGCATCTGTCTGCTCATAAAATTTTAGTCTTAAATGGGGTGTACCGTGTGTGTGTGTGGGGGGGGGGGGGGGGGGGGGGGGGGGTGCAGGGCAGTGTGAAGGGGCATCGGAACATTTCCCTGTGCACATGTGAAATGGAAAACGAATCCATCTATCTCTCCACGCCGATGCATTGTCCTGCCATCTTTGCATGCAACTGCTTGTCTGTTTTTCCAACCTTCCCATAATCCCCCTCTTCATCGATCCTGCTTCGACTGCTGTGTCTACTATTTTTATTTTAATCTAAAAGTTAGTGAAGGAGCTCATTTAACATTGGTGCATAAAAAAATGAGAGCACTCGTGTAGTTACTGAACCAATCTGGTATTTGATGACACGTCGTGGCCGTAGATTTCACACTAGTTAAAAATGTATTTGGTTTGTTATACAATGACTGACACAAAGGCTGGAGCCTGTTCCACTGCTGGTCATAGAAGAATCACATATCAGGAATTTTTGTTTTTGGTTTAACTTTTTGTTTATTTACCACAATCGATCACCTTATACCCTGTTTTTTTACGTAGTCGGCAGCAGCTGGCAGGTGTAAATGATTTAAAGTTGTGCTGTTTGTCTCTGAACTGACAATCCAAGGATTCAGGGCCGTGTAGCATGACATTATCTCCTCCCCTTCAATACACACCTGTCTACCTTATAAACATTTGTCAGTTTAATATTAAAACAGTGTCATATGTTATTAACAATTACTCATTGTTACTGTAAAGTAAATCAACACTTATAAGCCTGAATAGTTTCTCACATATTTGTTCTTCACTGTATAAAGAAGATCACTGCACGTCTGACTCTTTAACTTAAATAACTGAAGCTTCAGTCACCTAAATAACATCATTACTCCAGAATAACAGGATTGTATTTTCCACAGTTTCATAACAGTAAATACATTACAGCCGGCCAACCCTTACAGTTCTCCTAATGGATGGATGGATCCATGCTTTTGTGTTGCTTATGCCAAATTCTGACCCTCCCATCTAAGTGTCATAGCAGAGCTCGTGACCCACGAGACCGGGCAGCATTTTTGCAATCTTCTATTGCCCAATTTTGCTGAGCCTGTGCAAATCGCAGCTTCAGTTTCTTTTTTCTGGTTGACAAAAGTGGCATCTGGTGTGGTCTCATGCTGCTTTAAGGTTCAAAATGCAATGCATTCTGGGTTCCTCTTTTGGTTGTAATGAGTGGTATTTTGAACAAGAACTGCTGCTCACTGGACATTTTCTCTTTTTCAGATCATTCTCTGTAAACCTTAGAGATGGTTGGGTGGGGAAATCCCAGTAGATCAGCAGTTTCTGAAATACCATGCCACATTCAGAGTCACTTAAATCACTTCCTTACTTTGATGCTCATTTTGAACTTCAGGATGATGACTTATATCTACATGCCTGTGCCATGAGACTGGCTTTATTGTTCTAAAAGCCTGGTCACAGAACTATTTGAAATGCAAATAAATTGCACTGCAGTGTGTGGATGCACTTGCACTGGTGAAGCTTAAATTTCACCCACAAACAGCCCTGGATGAGAGCAGGATGCCATGTAGCTGGATTGCAGCAGTTCTTTAACCTCGTCTTTTACTCCAAAGGAGTAGAATGGTTTGTGGAGTTCATATCATTAATACTTAATCATAGAAAGGCAGATTAGCCGAAGCGTGTAAATGGCAGAGTACAAAGAAAATAGAAAAATGCTAGAATGTTTATGTATTTGCAATAGTAGATTTACTTGAAATGTGCCTTTATGATAATGTAAGAAAACTGAACTGATATCTCTGATACTCCATTTTGGTCTTATGGATGATGTAAACTCACAGGGCTACAGCACAGCTGAATGCATTGGTTCAGGAGATGAAGACTGGAGGCTGTTAAGAGGCCGGTACACAGTGGACGTGCTGGTGGATAAAGAAAGAGAGAGAGCAAGACCTAATGTCTCTGTGCTCTGATGTGTCCTTTGTGAGTTCAGTGCTATAGTGAGTCCTGTATGAGTGCTGTCATGCATTCAGTAATATGCCTCAGCATCCCCCCTCTCTCTCTCCCAATGTGAGTTTGTGTGTGTGTTGCATGGGTGGTGGTGCTCCATCCAGAGCTGCTTCTCCTCACCATTCTTCTGCTTTCTAACAGAATGAGAGAGAAAAGGGGCCCAGCCTGAATAGACCCGAGTAATGGGCTGAGTGGTGAAGAGGGGGGGGATGGTGTGCGTGTGCGTGTGTGTAAAGCGCCCAGTCAGCCAAGCAGCTAGTGCATCACTGCTGCTTTCTAGTCTTGTGCTGCAGAAAGTTCTGCCCACGGGGTGCTGACACACACACACACACACACACACACACACACACACACACACACACACACACATATTCTTGCATTGTTGTGATCAACAATAACCAATTTTATCATAACTATTGAAAAGACGTATGAATAATGTTCGTGTGTTATAAAGGCTGATACTGAAAGTCTGTGTCGATTTTTGCTCCCGTCAGTTTTTATAGTGAACAAAAAGTTTCTTTCAAATTCAAAGCCAAAGTAAATATGAGATACAGTTTCATGCAGACATGTGGGCAGTAATAAAAAAAACATATTGGCAGGGCTTCCCCAGTGTAATGTGTTTTAACTCTTTAACTGTTGGTTCACAAATAAGATCCTACAGTTACGACTAACTCATTAACTTTAGTTCTCCTGCTCACATCTGTCCACTTATATCTGCTAAGTGGACAGAAGTAATTAAGGTTAAGACTTAAAATACAATTGAAATGAATATTATTTATATAGGACCAAATCATCAGGCTCTTTCTACTGTAAGAAGGAAAACTCAGACAATCAGACAAACGTCTATGAGGAAGCACTTGGCGACAGTGGGAAGGACAATCTCACTTTTAATGGGAAGAAACCTCCAATCATATACAGCCTCCAGCAGAAGCAGGCTTCTTCTTCGTGCTGGCTGTGAGGTTGAATATTCATGGGTCTCCAACACAGCTGTATTCACACAAGTCAAGACCAAACTTGATATTGTGCTTGGTGTAAATGCAGCATCAGAATCCGCTTTGTGATGCATTATGCGTGTAAAATGTGGCGATTGTGAAATGTCAACAGAGAGCTATGTTACATTGTTGCTGTTGATCAATCATTAAATGGTAACATTAAACAAACACGTTCAGATTTTCATATTTGGTGAAGGGGACGAAGAAAAAGAAATATGAGAGATTGTGTGATCTGATATTACATTTATGTCAGTTAACTTTGCCCTGTACCCTCCGCATGTGTAACTGCAGGAACTATTTATTATCTTTTCTAATATTTATATTAATAATAGAATAAGTGTCCAAATGTCCAAAGCAAACTTATTTCTGATCTAGCGATAACTCTTGCCCAACGATAACCATAGAAATACTTCAGAATAAGCGAGATGCATTGATACGCTTGTAAAGGCAAACATTCATAGCAGACACACCGGCGTATAGGCCTTTGTTATGTGTGTGATAATGACGGCCCCACCGACCAACACTGTACCCACTCGTTAAAGCCCCGCCTCCTGTTTTTAGTGTGAATACAGGACAGGTTTTCTCCTTCTGGCCCGTCTCTGTCTTTTCTCTTTTTTACCATTCAGTTTTCTATAAGCCCCTTTGCCTGTCTCTAGGATACCAGCCAGTTACCATAGCAACCGGGCTAGCTCTGTGGAGCGCACAGCCACGCAGTCACATGACCAGCTATCTTTCACGCGATTGGATGTGGTTTTTTGGCTATTGGTTGAAACTGGGGGTACCAACAGTTTTCACACACTTCTTTGCTCTCTCTCTGCCCCCTCTCCTCTTCCTCACTGTCTCTTAGCAAACACAGGGATTGTGTTACATCAGTGCAACACTGCAGTCGCTGCATGGAGCCACATTTGATCATTCTGCTTTGATTGTCTGCATTTAAGGAGAACAACTATATTATTTCACTGGGACTCAAATAGAGAGGCTGAAGAGACTAAAAGGAGAAATAAGATTTTTCACACAACAAAGCATTTCTGCTCTCACCCTCGCCTCGCACAGTCTTGTGACTCTCTGGTGTCGATGATCTGCAGTTTGAAATCAATCGCGCTGCTGTATTAATGGCAGGAGATGGCCACAGATCTAAATTTTGCACAGTTGTTTCTTTGTCTAACAATTAGTTCCATTTATCAATGAATGCCGTGGCTTTTTGAAAATAGCAAATGTTTTCATTTTCCCTCATTTAAGGTGGCACTTTCATATTCCTCTCAACAGATCTGAACAAAATTTTTAAAGATTTGAATTTGATGACATTTGTCCTACAAAACCAACACGATAAATTCAATTTCTGACACATTTGGTTGACTTTTCACCTATTAAATCTTTTCTTTTCAGCTAACTTCTTTGATTTTCAGCTGAATAGCTGCGGTTGTACCTTTCTTGCAAGTAATTTCTCCATCCAACTCTTCCCTTTCTAACCAGTTTCTAGCAGCTCAAACTGAGCCGTCTAGTCATTCCTTTCAAGAGCAGCTTCTGCCAATTGCTGCGATCCCCAAGCTCTTCAGGCCTGCTGGGAGGTTTAGCCCTCTGTAGTCTGTCATGGATTTTTTCTGAAGTCTTGTCCCAAGTGGATAATTCCTAGAAGCTGTAAAACAAAGTGCCTAGAAGGCTATTTTAACCTCCTGCCTCAACTAGCTGGAGCAAGTTGTTTTCACACAACATCAGCTGGGAGCTGGGCCTGATTCTCCTGATATTCCTGAGGTCTACGTGTGCAAACTGCAGCAGTTACTTCATAGTCAGGAACAAAAGTGTACAGTTATAATTCACCGGCTGTCATTGGAGCCGAGCAGATCAGCCTCCCCGAGGACGTTTCTGATTCTCGTTCCTCTTCGTTACACTCAGTTGTGACAGTACAGTCAGTCTTTGGAGATGATGAAGCCAGCCAGAATAAAATTATCAAACAGCAGAGATGCCTGGTTAATGTCACGAAACAACACCCCAGGGAAACCTCGGCTTTGACTCGAGGTTCTGTCCAATACAAACGTCCTTGTTTGCGTTTAATACTGTCAAATATGAACATTAAAATGCTCGCAGCGATACGAAGCTTTAGATATAAAACTGGAAATAAACTCGGGCACAGAGCGCATGCATAGGCAGCAATGTATACCCAATGTATAATTAGTGTGTCAGAGAGCTAGCATCCACGTATAGGAGCTACTTGCTATCCTAAAGACTGCAGCTCCTCTTTGTTTGTCTTTGCTTTATAGGAGAGATGCGCAGTTTGAAACTCGAGTGTCTTTGGTTAAAAGTGTAGCAGGTTTCATTTAAACTCCTTTACCTCTTGATGTTTCAATCTGTTCTCAGTAACATTGTTTTCATGTTTCCAACTTTATCTTATACTCATTGTGTGTGTGTGTGTGTGTGTGTGTGTGTGTGAGGTATGTCTGTAAATATGAAAGGGTGACAGCTCACTGCTGGATCTAAGAATAGACCAAGTATGAGAAGAAAGAGACAGTGAGTGACAGAGAGGCCGATTGGATGAGAAACTGATACTCCAAAGTCACAACAAGAAAGAAACTTGGGGAGTGAGAGCATGGAGCATGACGAGTGATGGTTGAAGAGTGAAAGAGACAGTTTTGCTTGTAAAAGGCAGAAAGTGTTGTGAACTTTTTTAACAGACAAATGGATGCCCTGGTAGGAAAATGTTTTTTAAGTAAATGTCACAAAACGTGCACAAAATCATCCAAAAACAGATTGTACTGAATATAATACATTTACATGTGTGTTGGTTCGTATTCACGTGTTTAGTCCATCCACCTGTCACAAACGTAGTCTACAAACTCATTCATTTTCCACCTGTGGCCTGGTTTTTTTCAGTCATTCACACTGGGAATGGTACGGGTTTTTAAGATCATGACCAGGACTTCGTTCTTTATTGGACGATAGAATAGGGATCTATCCATAAAGAGCTGCTTCAAAGATCTTTGTTTGAATGAGAGGACAGCTGACAGCAGCGTGGCCCAGAGAACTGGATTCTGTTTGTGGAGGGGACGCGGTGATGGTGGAGCTGGAGTTCTTCCAACTGCAGGACAAGAGACGCTCTCTGGAGGGGCAGCTGAATGGTCCTGGGGACCTGCAAGTAGGGCTGTGTGAGACAGGAAGAGGTTGTAGTAAGTGAACTTTCAAAAAGGGAGCAAGGGGTTTGTCTTGTTGGCACTTCTCTCAGATAGATGAGAAACTACAAATGAAAAATGCTCAAATGCATGCTGCAGCCAGCCCAGCTAAAGTGTGTGGAAAACACTGTGAAGAGTAAATGTGGGGTATTTGTGTGCGCAACCATGTGAAATGTAATCAAGTAAAAATATCTTGCTGGACGGGATAATGTCTCATTTCTTTTATGGAACTGCTGTAACTATAACGATGCATCATTTTACTTACTGGACTGTTTTTCTTAAGCTGGGTTTTGTTTGAAAGTTTAAGACGTCCTAAAAAAGTCTGTAAACTGCTCGACTGGCTGTGAAATGTACAATGAAGAAACAGATCCAGCGAGGATGAGAGACATGTCTCTGAAATAAAAATCATAGATAACGCGTCAGCACCGAGCGGTGGACACATGCTCACTGACCTTGCTGCGTATCAGTTTCCTGCTGTAATGAGATCCTGTTTGGAGGGTTAGTACTGCAACGTTGTAATCAACAAAAAGTGGAGTCAGAAACCTTGTGATTATACTGGCTTTCATATTTCCATGCAACACTTGTGTGCATGCTAAAGATGATGTGCACAATGCTTTTACTCTGTGTCTACATGCGTCTCAGGGTTGAGCACAGCGAGATTGATTTTTCCCCCTGCACTCTGGCTGCTATCGACTAAGTGTATGTTAACGATCCACTTGTATAACAGCACATACTGTACGCTGCCTCCTCCCTCTCAGTGTGTATGTGTGCGGTGCACTGGGTGTGGTTGCAGGAAGCCCAGTGAGAGTGGCGACGGAAGCTCCACTGGTGCAAACTGTGGACCAGACACAGGGCTGAACAACAATTAAATATTTCATTGTGTACGTTATCGAGCAACTGCTGCAGAGAGGGAGGGAATGGCAGGGTGAAAGAGGTGGTGTGTCTGTATTTGACATCTGTATCAGCACCACGAGTGGAATTATATGACAATTACTTGCCTAACAAGTGAAAGATCCCTGGTTCGATACCAAGAGGAGACACAAACCCCAGGGGGCTTAAATCAGGAAGGGCATCTGATGTAAAAAATGCCAAATCAAACATGTGACAAGGGAGCAGCTGAAATAACTTATACTCTTTATTAAGACTCAAATAAATGACACGGAAGAGAGGAAGGGTAAAACTGTGGAAGGGATGGAGGGATAGATGAAGGAAAGGACAGGGTGATGCTGATGGAGGAGGAGGTGGAGGAGGGTTGCAACAGAGTGGATGGGAAGGGCAAGAGAGAGACAAGATTGCATTCCCTGGAAATGAGGATGGTCACCATGGCAACTGCAGCTGAGAGTCACATGATGCGGAGGAGTGAAAGAGAGAGATGGATAAGAGAGTGCAAAAAAAAGCAGGCAGAGGGAGAGGGCGGGGCTTTTAGCTCTGCCAGCAGACGACAGAGAAGGAGAGGGAGGAAATACAGACGGTGGATGGATGGACTGCAGGAGGTGTGAAGGAAAGAGAGGTAGTGGTACGTGTGTGGCCATCTGATTTATTTGTAGTCCGCCAGATTACAATGACATCATGTGTGGCTTGTCCGAGAAGAGGAACGATAAAGGTTACTCCGAGAGGGGAGACAAAAAGGATGAGGAAGATGAAGAGGGAAGTCTGGTCCCAAAATAGAAGGAAGAGAAACAGGAGCAGATCATAATCAAAGAATTGTTCCATATTTCTTTCTGACACAATCGGACTGTCTAAGTTGAATGACTAATTCTTTTATTCATATGTGAGAACTTATTGTTCTGTTTTTTTTGTACATTTCACCTTCGTAAGGTTTTGAAATTGCGGTGCTGACTGAGAAATCACATTTTCACCATCGTCGTGGTGTGAACATGTGTGGCCAGCATGGTTTGTAATTAAAACGCAGTTATTTTATTCACATTGGCTGCGTCTTCACAAGCAGTATTCAAGCACTGACTGATGCATGTTTGAAATAGTTTATTTCATTTCTGTATTCACTGGGTTCATGATCCAGCGATTTAGGTTCTTTCTTAACTGTGTTAGATTAAAGCAGAAAGCCGCTAATCTGCACACTTCCATATTCGTCAATTCGTCATATTCATAGACCCTACAATAATACATACAGAGAAAAACCCAACAATCATATGACCCCCTGTGAGCAAGCACTTTGGCGACAGTGGGAAGGAAAAACTCCCTTTTAACAGGAAGAAACCTCCGGCAGGCTCAGGGAGGGGCGGGGCCATCTGCTGTGAGAGAAGGAAGACAGGATAAAGACATGCTGTGGACGAGAGACAGAGATTAATAACAGGTATGATTCAGCAGAGAGGTCTATTAACACATAGTGAGTGAGAAAGGTGACTGAAGAAGAGATGCATAGTAACAGATCTGAATGTCTTGTAGCCGTCTGTAGCATTGGATTTAACATCTGTACATAGTTTGGTAAGAAAAGATGCATCTACTTTAAGCTGACTTCTTAAACAGAACACAAACAAGAAGGTCTGCATGATCAGAAGCGCTCCCATGTTGCATTTACATGTAAAAATAAAAAGGTTATTCTGAGCTTTCTGCAGCATTATTACCTCATTAGGTCAGGAGACTGAAAAACATTTAGTACAACAGCATCTGCTGGGCACATGTCATTACTTGGCTATGACGATACTTTAGGAAAGTTTGAAATAGTTCGTAGTCATGCAAAGGTACATGTAATGCCTCAGGACAGAATAATGTGACTTTTTATCTAACGACTGTGCATGAAGTCAAAAACAAAATCATGCAAAGCTGCATCTCTTATATGCAAAGTAAAACTGAATATTAGGTCACAAAGTGTTCATGTGTTTGCTGGTGAGGCCAGTTTTAAAATTCACATTTGTGTGCACGTGAATGTTTTCAGTGGTATTACTACCAATATGCTTTCATACTGTAGTATTTTGTTATTTATGTGGGCAGTTTGAGTCGAGCAGAAACACGGCTTCATAGGAAAATAAGCATTTACACTGTGCTCGCCTGAAATCGTTGACTGAAAATAAGCCCCGGTACACATATACACACGCGCACACACACACACACACACACACGCATCCACACACAGACACACACACACACGCACACACAGACACACACACACATGCACACACAGACTGTGTGCATTCCAATTTTTTAAGCGTCTGTGGCCCACTGCCCACCACTTTAAACTGGAACACTGCATGCACACACACACGCACACACACGCGCACACACAGACACATATGCACACATACACACGCACACACAGAAACATGCACACACACACACACACGCATGCACACACGCACACACACGCACACACACACACGCATACGCCGACACGCACACAAACACACACACACAGAAAATGAGACCAGTTGTATCCATTCATACCCAGGCACCCAGATGTATACACACTCCTCTCGCTCTCTGTCCATATCACGCATTGTGTGGCTGCTGACGATGAGAACAGAGCATCAGTAGCAAAAAGGAAGTTGGAGCAGAGACCTGCTCTGTGCTGAAACATCAAATAAAATCCTGCTGAGTGGGATTGGTGCGTAGTAGAGGACGACAGAGCTTCAGGTTAACGGTTTAAAGAGAGCTCGTTCACGCTGTCTCGGCCAGCCCAAGAGCAGACTTGGGTTTGAATGTGGCTCATGGACATTGTTACTGCCAACGCTGTGTTTGGGTCAAAGGGTCACAGGGGAAATGAGTCATATCTTGCCCCTCTCGTTTTTATTTTCTAAGGCAGATTTTGTCATCAAATGTTTAGAGTCACACACACTGCAGATTATACAGTTAGATAATTATTCTAATGATTACAATCATAATACATGAATGTAATTAATATTCTCACATCCTGTAAGTCGTGTTTAGGTCCTGTTTCTGACACAGTGACTGGAAGAGAATTAGACATAAAGGCGTTTATTTTTGCTACCCAGTCAATTAAATATAGCAGTCACATAAAGACAAGTCTAAACTGCACTGTTATCACGTTTTAAGCCTTTGGTTGATCCAAAATGCTACATCAGTAATACTGATCCCGACTCCAAAGAGAGACCATTTTTCTTCCATGTTAGCTTTTCTTTATTGAATCCACACTTAAAATCCTTCTTCTCACATACAAGGTCTTGAATAATCAGGCCATCTTATCTTAAAGCCCTTGTAGTACCACATCACCTCAGAAAGAGCTCTTCCCTCTCAGACTGCAGGCTTACTTGTGGTTCTTAGGGTATTTAAAAGTAGAATAGCAGGCAGTGTTCAGCTGTTAGGCCCCTCCCTCTTCTGTGGTCCAGGGAAAGGACAACTGGTGACGGGGGTCACAGGCACCCAAGGCTCAGTGATGCGTGCAGTAAGGGAAGGCCCCTGTGGTCTAATATCGCACAGTAGCTACTGTAGGTCAGCACACACAGTGCATCGCAGCTCGATGCGTTTGGGGCTGAGTAGCTCCAGAGCAGTTAGACAGCCCGTGTTGACCCCTGTCCTTTGCTGTAAGCAGATACAGTAAGCACATGAAGGTCAGCACTGGACAGCAGAGTAATGAAAGAATGGGCCCATTTACATAGTGATACAGCTCACGTGAGACGGATGATTGCGTATTATTTATTATTATGTAAAGTTCAGGACATGGTGAGGTGCAGTGGACTGCTTACTCGCAAAGAATGGATAACTGTACTCAGCCATGGAAACACATGCATGAAGCTGCTGGCACACGGTGTTTGTGCTGATGTTAATGCCACAGGAACTTTGACGCAGCACAGTGGGCGACCCTGAGTGTTCTGCCACTGTGGCCGAGATGCTGTGGTTCCTAAAAGCATCCACTTCACAATAATAGCAATTTGAGTTGCTCATGGAATCTATCAGGAACGACATTTTACAAACGGACTCGTTACAATGCTGGCGTCCTGTTACATCACCACACCTGAATTATTTCAGTCTGTAAAGGTACTGCATGGCTACGAGCTGAATTTTATACACCTGTGAGTGAAAAGACCTGAATTAAAAAATTATCCATATATTATATTTCGTATCTTATGTCTACATTCAAAGGTAATTTATTATCCTCAGATGTTTTTTTTACATGTCATCGAGTTTTGTGCAGGGTTCATCGATATCTGGGTCTGTGGTATAACTTAGAACAGGCAGACTCAACGACCACGTCCTGTTTAAAAAACTAGTTTTAAACAGGATGTGTGTGTGTGGTCAGGGGAGGAAGGAACAGAAGTGGAAGTGGTGGTTGACGGGTGGGGGTGGGGTGGAGGGCTTTCTTCACAGTTCTTAATAAATGGCAAAGGGCAGAATAGGTGATGTTTGTGTGTAAGTCTTCAAATGGAGTGGACTGGCTGATGATAGGTCCATTATTGCACACTTGAGCCATGACATTATGACACACACATGAACACAGATGGGCGGATCAGATGTATGTTGGTTGCACTGGGTGGGCGTACTGATGTAGCAGGCAGGGGGATGATTTGGCTGTAGATGAAAGGCAGTAAGTGAGCAGTGAAAGGCCAACAGTAAGTGCTGAACTGTGCTGATTGGCTATTGAATGCTGGGACATGGTAACAAGATTGAGATACAGGCCGTTGGGGGAATGATCGTGGTGATGATGATGGCAGCATTGATTGCCTATTCATTGACTAGGTGGGGATTTAGAGCAGGTAAATAGATAAAAAACATCACACACATGCATTTGTAGTAAAGTAACCCAAAATAGCCGAGTCGCAGAAGCAGTTTCATCAACTGTCATTAACTGGAGAAAAAAGTAGCTGCGTGTGTGTGTGTGCGCGCATATGTGTCTGTGCATGCGTGTGTGTGCGTGTGTGGATGCGTGTGTGCATACACATCCAACAGAGTTCAGAGAGTGTAAAGGTCACGGTGTGCTTCAGACGGTTGCCATGTCCCTGTTTCAACAAAGGAAACTGTAGAAGTATGATTCATTCCTCGAGTGCGTGTTATGACTAAGCTGATTTTTTTAAAATTGCCTCCGCTCACCGTAGTAATACGAGGAGTCCATGTTTGTTGCCTGGAAGAAGCTGAAAGAAATATGTATGTAACACGGCTAACATGTCGAACAATTAATCTGAATGTTCTGGATACCTGAGAAAATTCAAATCAAGTCCAAAATTCATTTTATTGATTATTAGACGTGTTTGGTCTCCGCCCCCTCCACCACTATGGTCACTGCCTACTTTGATGCAGTGTGATGCAGAGCGTCTGAGCTTTGATGACAGTGACTGAAACACAGAGTGAGCGTCAGGCAAAACTCTAACATTATGTTAAATTGCAGAACTGAACTGCTGAGCTTTTTCAAGCTCATGTTTGTGTAAAAATACTGAAGCTAACAGACGCAAGAACTCTATTTTACATCCCTGCCTGTTCTGGCTAAGAGCATAAAGTAGAAGCAAAGCATCGCTGCAAATAATCAACATCATAACGGTATAGGTTTAATAACATCACACGCACCTGAGTGTGTGTTTGTGTTTATGCACGCGTGTCATGCAGATACATAAAAACAAACCAGTGCAAATCTGTCGAGTAGAAACACACTTGTCATGTGTATGCTCTGTGGTGACAGAAATAAAACGGTGCAGAGACAGAGAATAGAGCAGGTCGTGTCCATGTCGTGAAGGTGAGAAGAAGAGTTTATTAAAGAAAAGCTTTAATAAGGAGAGAAGACGGTTGTGAGGGGACTGATGGATCCAGATTACCAAAAGCAGACATAAGGAGAGGAGGCTAACCAAAGGATGGAGAGAGAAACAAGCAGGGACAGCTGGAGTGAAGAACAATAGACGAGTGGACAGATGGAAAGAGAAGAAAGAGACAAAAAGAGAGAACTAAACAGACATGACTTTGAGCTGAGAGCGAAGGAGAAAAGAAGGGCAGAAAAATGCTGTAAGGAGATGAGACTGATAGAGGTGGAGACCGACTATGACTAAAATCTTGATGGGAGGGTGAAGAAGGTGAAAAGGAGACTCGGGTCAGACAGAGCTGCCACAGAGTGATGGAGCAACGATAAAGGAGTGAAGAAACTGAAGTGAGGACGCTTCGTTATTACCTACTGTACACAAACAGCTGCCAGAGTGTTCACACAGTTCAATGAGTGATTTTTGCAGCCTGACAAATCTGACTGATTTACAAAGTTGTGGCTGGACCCAACATGTAACCACCCGTCTGTAACTGGTCAGCACATTCACTTGGTTGTTTTGTGAGGCTGTTAAAATAGTATTAAAACACATCTCCTGTTTTACTTTATGACTAAACAGTGAAAACCCAGCATTATACAGTCGGTCTCAGCTGGGAGGCTCTCTGACCACAACTAAACCACACCTTTCAAATTCAGCCACTGTGGGCCGAGTTCGTCTCACGCTTAGTCAGCACGGCGGTTTGATAGACAGCTTTCATAAAAGTCCAAATGAACCTTATATTAATGGTTAAAGACATCGTAGATCTAAAAGGGGTGATCGTGGCTCAAGAGTTGGGAGTTCGCTTTGTAATCAGAAGGTCGCCGGTTCGAACCCCGGCTCGGACAGTCTCGGTCATTGTGTCCTTGGGCCCTTCACCCGTTTCCTACTGGTGGTGGTCAGAGGGACCGGTGGCGCCAGTGTCCGGCAGCCTCGCCTCTGTCAGTGCGCCCCGGGGCGGCTGTGGCTACAATGTAGCTTGCCAAATACAGGCCATTTACCAAAAGTGTACATCCAGGTCAGTGTGATCTTAAGATTTCTTTATTTTTAAAGAGTCAGTGAGAGTTTACTGTTTACAGTGACTCAGAGACAGAAAAAGAAGAGAGTGTAAGAAATGAAATCAGTCAGATCATAAGAATGTAGGATTAAAGTATTAAGGAGGAGGAAATGTCCCTTCCCTTGTCTGTATCTGTTTAATTTGGAAAGTGTCAACTTCACTCTGAAGGGACAAACCTGAACTCATCCAGTAAATGAAGTGCGTCTGTTTTCAGGCTGCACTATAGACCTGTGTGACCGTCAGTGTAATATCCATGAGTTTGATTCATGTCTGCACTCAGATGATTGTGTGTTTGTAGGGAATTTGAAATTCAAGTAGCTCGTGTTTCCAGGTGTTGTGATCTGTTAGTAACATCTGTCTGAGTCTAGAAAAGAACGGCTTTAAAAACTGGTGACGTAATGTTCCAGCGATCGAACGATGCTTGTAGATGAAGTGATAACACGGATACTCAGCTGCACTCATATTTTATTTTTCATTGTTCTATGTGTTTGATTTTCCTCACTGTGGGGACAGTGATTCGTAAATATCACATTTACAGAATGAATGTTTGTATCTAAATCTCGCTGACGCAGAGATCACCGAGCCACGGCGATTTTGATTATCTCAGCTCTGTTTTTTGATAAATATGTTGCCACTTTTACTGTTGCATCACCAGCTCAAGAACAATGAGCCTGTTTAGAGCTTTCTAGAAACGATGACGGCATGCTGTAGGTATGGACTTTGGCAGCAGGCGAGTGAGGGTTTCAACATGTGCAAAATACGAAATGGTCTGCAAAATGTAACAAAGTGCAGCAAATGAAACGTGACGATAACAGATCAGAGATCAGTTTATCTGAACAAAGTCTACGCCCATCAAATATTTCTATTTCATTCATTTGCATTTCACCTTTAACCTTCATCATCATTCAGCAAACATGAATTTATCACCCAATCAGGTTATTGTTTAGGACAGCAATGTGCGCGTGTGTGTGTGCGCGCGCGCGTGCGTGCGTGTGCGTGTGTGTGTTGAAGACAAAAAGACAAAGCATTCATTACAGCAGTCACTCTGTTACAGTTACACGGTGCACACTGGCTTCTTTTGCTGATAAAGGAGTCCAAAGGTCAGGGCTTGAGTGTCCTGGCACAACGATCATGTAAGTGCAGAGAAAAGAAATCAATAATGAAAGAGCGAAGGCCGGGAGGGGGCTGGGATCAAACGCTGTGGATCTCTCAGCTGCTTTACTCTGAGCTTATTGGCAAGCTGAAATTCTCCATAAACACTGAACAGCCCAGTAAAAACAAATGGAACCATTCAGGAATCATTCATTTTCCAATCAGTTAACCGCCCTGCTTATAACTGTTAAACATGAATATTCTTTATAATAAGATGTTTGATACTTTACAAGAATGAAATGTTAAAGTTTGGGTATAACCCAAAGCTAGGAGCGCGGCGCTGACATTTGTAATCACATGCCCCAAACAGCTTTTTGGAGACAGCGACTCCTCTTCAGCTGTATCGGTTACCAGGAGCTGATGTAGCTGCCGTCTTTGTCCGGGAGGCAGCCAGTGCAGATCAGCTGGCTCTGCCCCTGAAGGAAGCGGATCACAGCTGCACGACAACAACCGCCTCTTTGGGCCTCTGCAGCTAAAAACAAACAAGGCTAAAAAAGCTCTGTCCCTCCCAGCTGCTCTGAAATGTTGAAAGAGGTCTTTTTGGTTCTTTTGTTTGTATTTGCTGTTATTAGCCAATAAAGTCCAAATGTCTGAAGTGGACTGTCTGTATGTTGCTGCAGTCCACGTGGTTTTTACATCACTTCTTGTGGAAACTTTGCACCAAGAGAATAAATAGGTGTCACTCTGTTTTGTCTTCCTTCTTGTCATATTCTTGACATTTTTTTATTTCTGCTTGCCCTCTAATGCTAATATTGTACACACGCGTGTTACACGTGTACACATTTCGTGCTACGACTGAAACTTTTACATTCTAAATATTTCTCACAAAGATGGTTTGATTACATTGTTTGCCCAGTGGTAGACTGTTGTACTCCAGCGTCCCATAATCAATATGATGCTCTTCTAATGCCACAGCCCCTTCACTGAGAGCGCTAACCTGGAGCTGCCTCCCTGCTGTGTTTTCTTTCAGGCGGATGCGAAGATGGTGTGCGATGTGGTCAGTCGTATGGAGGACACGGAGCCTTACTCTGCTGAGCTGCTCTCCGCCATGATGCGTCTGTGGTCTGACTCGGGCATCCAGGAGTGCTTCAGCCGCGCCCGAGAGTACCAGCTCAACGATTCAGCGCAGTAGTACGTCCATGTGCTTATTTCTGGTGTTTTTGTTGTGAGGCTGGAAACGTTACTGATATCGGTACTGAATCCACTATAGCAGCAAATCAACCTAAATCTGATCTGGTCACCAAAAGTTAGCTTAATGAGATCGCTTCATGAATGAAGATTGTGCCGTAATCACTGACTGTTTAACAGACGTCACCCAATGACTGCACTCGTTGGCACAGTTGGCTGTAATTCTTTAGTTTTCGATGTCTGTCTGCAAATACTTGCTAACTACGAGCCACAGACGGGAAAAGAAAATGTTCGAATGTTGTTTCAAAGGACACAAATTTGGCTCCATTTCCAGTTTGTGTCGCACTTTTCAGCGACATCTCGGAAAAGAGCAGCTGGCCTGTGTTTGTAGACAACATCGTCACTTCCTTTCAAACAAAATAACAGCAGTGTGCGAGCAGCCAAAGCAATCGCAAGGTTTTGCCAACCAGTTGTGGAACTGGTTGGGGAACTGTGTGGTCTGTAGGTCAGTGCGACTCGGACCTCGTTTGCTTCATCTTACATTGAAATCTTTTTGTAATTCCAGACATCTTTGAAGGATTACAAACACAAACAACATGAGTATCACACATCCAACACGGCCGACAAGCTAATGTTGCCGTCAACTGTCTGCAAAACCTCAGCACCTGGGACGTTTCTGGCTAATGCTAATAGCTTATAGCTAGCTTGCATGGTTAACAACCTGAGAAGCGTGCTGCCTGCAGTTGATCGCTCAACACAACTTGCTGCATAACTTTTGACTAAAGCAAATCACTTCAAACTTTAAGCAGCAGACAGTAAACTTTAGCATTTTGTGAATTTCGAGGAACAAAATAGAAATCTTGTTTGATAAGACTGTCGGCTCAGTAGAGGGTACCCTGAGTTTAAGCATGATTCCCATCACTTTGGTGGCTGTGGACACAAAGTGTTTATAGTGATCCCCACAGATGCACCTAATCATCACAGCAAATATATTTGTCTTTGTGTTTGCGTCAGCAGTTACCTGATTTATTGAGACCAGATCAATACATGAGTCATTAGTAGCTGCTACACCGCTTTAAACACAACACATGAACACATACGCACTACTGTTTATTCATGCGATCATACCCTGCCTATTACAGTCAATCACCATTACTGGGTTTAATTTATGCTGAGTGCATGTGTAGGTAGGAAGAGAGAGAGCGAGTGGGTGGGTTAGAGAGGAAGAAGAAGCAGTCATTTCCCTCAAGTGCCGTGTTTGTCGTTTAATTGTGCTTCTTACATCCAGTAAAATTACAGCACGACATCAAGAAAAATGATCGTGGCAGAGGACTCAGTGAAAGTTACATGGATGTTATAATTTAAAGATACAGGCTGCGAGAGAAAAGCTAATAAAAGGTCATGTAAAGGTCACAAGGCACGAGAGAGCAGAGAGTGAGAGAAATGGAGGAGGCAAAGTGAAGGATTACAAACATACTCCTATCAGCATTTACATGTAATCAGTAACTTAAGTAACATCCACTGTGTGTGTGTGTGTGTGTGTGTGTGTGTGTGTGTGTAAGACTGTGTGTGTGTGTGTGTGTAAGACTGTGTGTGTGTGTGTGTGTGTGTGTGTGTGTGTGTGTAAGACTGTGTGTGTGTGTGTGTGTGTGTGTGTGTGTGTAAGACTGTGTGTGTGTGTGTGTGCTAAATGTCACGTTAAAGATTGATGCACTCTTCCTATTATGTTGTGGCCTGTGGAGCAGAACAGAGCAACCAGCCAATGAACTGATAGGACACATATCACATGATCAGACCACACAAGGTTCAACTCTGTGTGTGTGTGTGTGTGTGTGTGTGTGTGTGTGTGTGTGTGTGTGTTTCTTGTGTCTTTATTGAAAACCCTTAACGGAAGATAAATTTAATGTTATTTCTCATGTGGGGAATGTTAAAAACGGTCCAAAGTTGGCAGTTATTGATAATATTAATAGTAATTTTTTGTGTGTTGGTACTCATGAATGCATCTAATGTGTTTTTATTGTATAGAAAGCAGAAGGGTCTGAGAGGAGCAAGTCCTGCCTGAAGCACCTCTCTGTCTCTCTCTGTGCAAATACCCTGCATGGGCTGACCTATTTAGCACAATGCACATTCACTCTGACTGTGATTTACATCCACTGCCTTTATGACACAGTCAGTCATTCAAAACGTGAACATCAATCTTGCACATATGAAATTTCATAAAAATACCAGGCAAAGTAGTTAAATGGATGCTGGATGCAAGTATGGGCTGAGTTCATCAGGCTAAAAACACTTTAATACTAAACAGAGCTTGTGCATAATGCCCAGTTATTACAGACACTCCATCATCGATGTTGGATAAACGTTACAGTTAAATGTCACAGTCTCTGTTTTGTGCTCAATATATTAATTCTACAGCTTGCATTACATTTGACTATTTAGACTCGCTGTACATGTTATTGGGTCATAATGCAAAGCTGCTTTAGCCATGTTGATCATTTATTAGATCACTGCTAAACACAGTGATGCTGGTTTGTCCACTGCAGTGTGTGTGTGTGTGTGTGTGTGTGTGTGTGTGTGTGTTTTCCTGGTCCATCTTCTTCTCATTCGTGCTAAGTAATGACAGATTTTTCCTCTGTTGACTCAGAGCACTTTTATGTTGTGGCCAGCTTTCATGGGTTTGCATCACGTAGCTGCTGCTTCTGTAGAAAAGTGCTGGTTTTAAATATGTGTCAGGACATCGCAGTAGGGGAGACATCTAACCAACTAAAGGCTGGTTACTTAGCAACAGCTATGGGTTAAGACGGTTAAGCCAACCCCTCCCTTGCCATAAAAAAACATAATGCTACATGGAGATAGTAAATTCTGTGTCACTGTTACAATGGTATTAACAAATGTTATTTAGTTTATACTTGAAGATAGAGTATATGGGTGTACTGTATGTTTATACAGTAAATCGGTGCTTTAATGTAAACATGAGAAGCTTTTTGTGTTATCGTAAGTATAGAGCTGACAGGCTGCTTATGGCTCTCACTTGATGGATTGTGTTTCTGTAGTGAGCCACTGCACTAGTAAATGGCTCATGTAGAGTCATTGCACTTGAGTTTATACAGCAGGGGATCGATACAGCTGTACTCCATATATCTGGCTCTCTCGTACTCTCTGTGTAAGATGTCCCTGTCGGGTTGGTTTCCTGTTATTGTGGTTGGCTATTACTCCAAAAACAATTTAGAAATGCAACTCTTCCATGGCACTTCATCGCGGTTTTAGTTAATTAGTGTTCAGTGTTATAGCTTTGTTAACAATACTGCGGCCGTTGAACTCACAGAGGTTTATTAGTCCATTTTCATGGACATAACTAGCCCAGTTTAGAGTTTTCCCCAACTTTAATCACATTTGGAATAACAGCAAACATGAAAGAGATAATTATTCAAATCCCATTTTACGTAAGAACCGTGATTGGATTCTCGTCATTTTCAGAAACAGATAAGGTGTATATCAGAATAAAACGTTTAGCTGTAGAATACACATCAAATCATAATCAGTGGGGAATATTAAGCACACCTGGATATCTTGTCCATTATCCATATTACCTCATTTTCCAGCCTGGGCTGGAACATAAGAGAGAAATCGCCTTCATTGCTTAGCAGTTAGCAGTTAGCAATCAGTCTGACCGTGTCAGAGATCATTGTTCCTTGGCACAACACCAATTAAGTTAACCACTGTTGTAATTATTAAACACTTTACTGGAAAGTTAATAAAAAATGATCCTGTATTTCCCCCCTTAGTAAAATACAGCTCTATAAAAGCCTACACCTCCAAACATCATCTTTGATTTGCTAGGTTAGCTAGCTACCCAGCTACACATTAGTTAGTAGCCAAAGCCCAGTGACGTGGCAGATCAGCATTAAGTCTGTTAAAAGTTGCTTTTGGGTCAAGCATTCTTTTAGTGATAAGCCATAATGTTGTGTGTACTCCTGAGGTCGGTGTTCGTTGACCTAGCGCACCAAGAAGTATGTTAGCTAAAAAACAGCCTAACACAGCATACAAAGAGTCACCTGCCTGTCCGAAGGTGGTGTGTAGTTGACATTACTGTGTGTTTGAGACCTTTGTGGGACAGCAGCTCTGTACTTTCTATAATGGCATTTGTGTTAGTTTGAGTTCATGTGAAAAAGTGTTTCTGTTTAGCCTAACAGCAGAATGGAAACAGCAAACAGGAGGAGCGGACCTGTTCTTGTTAGAGAGGCTCAGACCTCCTGAAGGTCACGAATGGCAAATCCATAAGACTCAGCAATTTTGGCCAGTCTGGCTGACCTTTCCTTTTTTCTTAGTGAAACCTTCTAAGCTCCTCGCAGTTCTTTGGGCTCATTATTAACATTTCCCACATGCTAGATTTTGGGAATCTGCTGCTTCTTTGCAAAATGTTTGTGACTTTTCAGTTTGAAATACCACGTGGTTCATGCAAATTGTATGAACCACTCGGCATAATTGATCTGCTTTGGACTGCTTTGTAATGAAGTGCTCTGGTTTGTTTGACTGACTGCCTTGTAATCTAATTAGCATCCTTTCATTTTGTGAATTGAAACATGCTTTAACACCAAGTCACTAATCCAGTCAGCGGATGCTGTGTAGAAACATGGTGCGCACATCTTCGGGATGTGGTGCTTGTTTGTTTTCAATTTCAAAAATAAATCGAGGCTCAGCTGTTCACACTTTCATCTTTGCTCAGGATAAAAAAATGCAGTCTTCTTGTGTCTTCCTTACAGCTTTCACATTATAATCACAATATAATTCAGATTCATTTCTCTGTAATCAGTTGTTCTTATCGCTGAAGCTGTGAGAGCGTACCATCCATTTCTTTTTCTCGTCATCTCTCTAGCTTTTGTCTTTTAGAAGTAACTAATGATCCTCCTAACAGCTCTGAAACAACACTTTGAACAGTTTGGGCTGTCACCAGTTACATTTAGATGACTCTGTGGACTTTAAACCTGGTTTTCAGTTGATACTTTGACTGATTTTAATTTATTATGCATCTTTTTTATGGCTTTTAATTTTCCTTTTTCCTTTACTTTATTTCTGTACAGCACTTTGTGACCACTCGTCTATGAAAGACGCTTCATGAACACTTTTACAACCTTTGTAAATGTTACTTACTGTCTGTGTCCTTTGCCCTGATGGTGATGCTTGATCTTTATTTGAAGAAAGAAATAAATGAAGGATTAAACCTTCCAAGGTGCATATTGTACAGCTGGAACCAGAGCAGTATTCAGATGTTAAAGATGCAGGCAAACCTAACAACACAAAGTGACTCTAACATAACTGTAGAATAGAATAGAATTCAACTTTATTGAAGTTGTAGCTCTTCCTTCTGTCGCCCTTAGCTTTGTGCTACAGTAGATAGTGTGAGAGCTCGAGTGACTGAGAGAACGATTCTCTGGATTCTGCTGTTCACGATTATTTGATTTATACGTCCACATTAAAAAATAAAGGTCCACTTCCAGGGATATTCCATTACATAAGTGAATGCTCCCATTCCCCTTTCTCACTTGTTACCAAGTGGCTGCTCCATGTGGTAACTTTGTATTTCAGACAGACGTTATTCATCTAATGTGTAGCAGCGAGAGGTTTGCTGTTATCCAGTAAACCAAAATTTAATCAACATTTCTGAGCTACTAAAATAGATTTTTAGAATCACATATCGAACCATGTGACACATTGCTGTTGCTGCAGTGTTGATTTGAGGCTCACTTCCCATAGAAGGAGCAGGGAAAGAACAGAAACACCTGGAATTAGCTCAGATATTTACAGATCTACAGCGGTGGGTGTCAGGTTGTGCTCATTATGCAACACAAATTCACACTTAAATTGAAAGTAGGTTATAGCACCACAAATCCATTCGCTTCATCATCTCTGTCAATGCAATCAGCAACACTGAGCCACTTACATGACCTGGTGGATGTACAGGACACTTCAGGGAAATTGGTGAGAACAATGGCTCGCTGATGTTTTTGGCCTCATTTACACGTTGTATTTTCCTGCAGTTGTTGTATGGGTACACAAACAGTTGTTGTGTCAGATTCTGAATTTTGTGTGTCTGTGTGCAGCTACCTAGACAGCCTAGATCGAATTGGTGCGGCAGACTACCAGCCCACAGAGCAGGACATCCTGAGGACCCGAGTGAAGACCACAGGCATCGTCGAGACACACTTTACCTTCAAAAACCTTCATTTCAGGTCAGTATCCATCGGTGAAAGCGACAGCTGCCCCGATGTGTGCGCTCTGTGCTTTACTCGCAGCGGTGCCTCTTACTGCTCCTCTATCCAAGCGTACAGTAGGAACTCCAGCCTGTAATTAATGAGATTAAATGCTTTAAACAAGTGTCTATATTTATGATTCCCTTCTTTTTAAATGAGCTCTGATTCAATTAGAACAAGGAGCTGTGGGAATGATGACAGAGAGGAGAGACATTATAGGAAAGAGAAGGGACGAGTCCTGTTCTGGCGTCTAATCTAATCGCTCATTTTCCGCCCTACTTATGTGGATGTGTGCAGGTATAAACACACATTCATGTCCTAACTGAAGACAGCAGAGAGGTTAATAAGTGCAGCATAGACACCAATTATTTTTTTTGGATGGATGCACATCACATTTGGCAGCTAATGCTTGTTTTGCTTTTCCTCCTTCTTTTGCTTGGGTTATATCGTGCAGTTCGTTCTGCTGAGTGATGCTTTCCTCTGTCACTCTCACTGCTGTGTAGGAGTTGTGCTGGCTGTGCTTTGTTGAAGAAGCCTAAATATTGTCAGCTCAATTGCTATTACTAGCAGTCAGGCAGTGTGTGGGAGGCTACAGTGTTCCTCTCCTGGGTGTAACCCATGAGCCTACCTACCATTATACAGACTTGACTGACTTCATCTCACTGTGGATTGAGCCCTTTAGGGTGGTTGTTATGTTCTTTTCTAAAATTGCACATCAGAATCTGGTCATTTGCAACGTCAGTTGACTTACTCTCAGTGCAGCAGACGCCTGTTTTTTGGTTAGTGTGTGTTTTTGTATACATGTGACAGATGTTGAGCTACCCCGACAGTTTCAGCTCTAGTGTAGTCCTCAGAAAATCAAACCTGTCGTCAGAAATTGCCACGTGTCTGTGGTAATCGATCCGGAAAACTGTCGCTGCAGAGGAGAGACGGGAGAAACAAATCCAGATACTCTGAAGCTCCATTTCACTCACTGTGATAAAACCCTGATAGGATTTAGCGTCAGGTTAACACCCTGATCTATACACACTGCAGTCAGCAGGTACAGTGAGCATATACACTGTCCTCACTCATGCAGAGGAATTCCTAATTGCAAGCTTCTGACAGCAAATATAAGAGCTCCTTTGTTCATCTGAAGAACGTGAATAAGTGAAAGTCACATGTCAGATCTTCATCAGTGATATCCAAAATAACAGTATAAGGAAATTATGTCAGCATAAGGCAGGTTAAAAAAAACTGTGTTTCTGTGTTTCTTTAAACCACAAAATGTTTCAAAAATCAGATTCCAAGGAGATCCTTGTGACGCCACTCGGCACGCTGTTAATATCAGACATCCTCAGAGCACCTTCAGGTCCAGGACTGAGGCCAGAGTCCTTCTGTGTGGACGTAAACGTGTCCTGTTATTAGGACTGTGTTAAACACACGGACTGAAAGCTGCTTTACTCCCCGGATCTCCGTCAGTTTGGACTTCTACTAAGAAGTCGTTCTCAAATTGAATTATGCTTCGAAATGAGCTTCAAATTGAATCACCTTCTAATTTGACTTGACTGAATTGAATTTATCATTTCTATTCTGTACAAATGTAATAATTGACGATTTAAATTATGTTTGTGTTAAAAAAATCTGATCTTGTTTCCCGTGTTTGTCTCTTGTGTCCATCAGGCTGTTTGATGTGGGAGGTCAAAGGTCAGAGAGGAAGAAGTGGATTCATTGTTTTGAGGATGTCACAGCCATCATTTTCTGTGTGGCGCTCAGCGGATATGACCAGGTGCTGCATGAGGACGAGACCACGGTAAGGACACGTGTTCACAGCTGTGCTCTCTCTCTGTCACTGCCAAATAACCAGCATCAGAGCTGTATTCCAGTGAATCCTTCCCACGTTTATACATTCTGGATTTAGGAAAACAAAGGTCACGGCACACACGACAAGCAGCCAGTATAAAGATAGATCTATCCTTGTCACATGCAAGCGGACATAAAGCTTGTGACGGGGATGGAGAAATGTCTGAAGAAATCAAGCCGTGCACGTCTGAAAGGGTTATATATAAATACCTAATGCATTTCCGTTAGGACCCACAGACTGACTCTGTGGTAAACCGCACGTCATGCTGATACTGTCGTACTACACAATGAACTTCTGTGGAATTATCCTCTGGGCTTTTACTCACTTCCTGCTGCAGTATACGTGAGGACGCTGAAGTCCCCACGGAAAATAGTTTTCAGACTTGTTTGTTTTAAAAAAAAAAGTTGTAACTGAATGCAAAGTTATTTTTCTCCATGCAAATTATTCTTCACTGCAACGGACAATAAACAAATTTCTAACTTGGACATAGCGAATGTTCCACATGCTGCGTGGAAGAGATAGCGACTGTAGAGTGTGGGACAGGTGACGTGTCGTCAGTGCAGAGAAGAAAGAAGTTATCTGGTTACATCAGCCACAGAGGATCCCTAACGATTATATCGTGCAACCTAAAACAAATACGCTGATTTGAATGCACAGCACTCGCACCTATTTATAAGCGTAAAGTGAATCCTGGGAGAATTCCAGGAAGTCGAAATGTGTTCAGGTGCTCATCTATTTATGCAGCTGTCATCAAGCTTCCCTCTGAGCTGGGAGCACCAGAAGACGGGCGCTCGAGGAGAGGAAATATCCATCACAAAACGTGCTCACAAATAGCTTCGACCTGTTTTTGCCGCTTTTCTCAGTGCATTTAAAATGTGGTGTTTCTGTGCAACCGTATAAATAGCGATGCAGTTGTAAACAGTCGTAGCTGTGAGCTTGCTGTTTCACAGTCGTGCATGCGTCTTTACAAACCTATATGGAAACAGAAAAATCTCACCAAAAGAAGCAGCCTGGACCTTTTTCAAAGTGCGTTTCTGTCCACATGTAGTCAACGCAGTAACTCAAGAACAGAAGGGCAGATTGCTGCCATATCGCATGTTTCGCATACGGAACTGAAACAGTGGCCATTGCATTGATCCTCTGTGCAGCTAGGTCACAGATGTGTGTTAAGAAATGAATATATGATGTAGCTGTAAACTGCAGCTTGATTGGTGCAGGTGGTGACAGGTAGTTCCCTTAAAAAGGTACAGGGGATGAGGGAAAGTAACAAAGTGTCCAGGTTGGAAAAAAAGGAGACAGAGGCAAAATGGTTAAATTAAAGAGTTTTATTACTGCTTCTATTAACAACTGAACTAAAAGAGACAAGCCACTATCACCATTTAAAGAAACAAAACAAAACTCAAGCGTTGGTCAGTAAACTGAAAAGTAAGTAAAAAAGGATTAGTCATCCAACACACGCCTCTCCACCGAGCAGGGGCAAACAATCACCAAACACAGCTCACTAGCTGCAACCACCAACATGGCTCTCTGGCAGCTCACCTTCTCTGGCCTTAAATACTTCTAATTGCTGATGGGAGTTAGCTGTATGGAAAAAAGGTGGCACCTAAGGCAGAGAGACAGCAGGACACACCCACCCAAGGGCAACCTGCTTGGGCTGTAGCAACGGTGAAAGGCAGCCTCTGTGACCTCTGCACCAGCGCCACAGGGGTTTCAATTAAAGGTGTCATACTTCATGATCGCTCGATAGAAAGAAAACACCGCTGATATGTTCAGACAACACTAGCTGGAGATTTTTTAATCTGCAGACATAATTCCAAAAACTCAAATTAACACTGTTATTGTTGAACAGCAAACACTAAGTGTAGGAGTTATAATCAGCAGGCAGATAACCAGTTTTCAGCGAGCTGCTGCATCCTCTGTCAGTTTTACTAGCAGATGCGTCTGATTCCAAAATTACGAGCCGCAGTAAGGATGTTACACAGTCGATGGTAAAGATTACAACCCTCCCGCAGTAATGGGAGTGATGAAGTAATACATACTGCATATCCCTTCTGGGCAGTTCATCAAAGTCGCTCATAGGCTGTGGATTTAATTAGAATGGCAATATTTCCCATTATACTAATCCTTCCTGGACGGGAGATTTTTCTTTTCCCTATCAGACCGAGATCATGCATCTGCAGTCCTCACTGCTCTGTCTGCTGACTTGTTTTGAAGGCTGTTTCATGATGCCATACTCCATGCCTGCATTTAACTGTGTTTAAAGGTCCTAAATGTTTTCCCAAGAACTCCCAGAATACTAGAGATCGCCAAAGTCATGTGACTTAGTCTTTTAATGTCACTATAAGCATGCACAGTGAGTTACAGAACATCTGCTCACATGTGGGCAAAGAAAGAGGGGGTGACACATGAACAGTCTCAATATCAAAAGTGATCAAATATACAAATATCAGAAAAAATAAATAGTGTTATATATTCACAGTGTGGGTTATTGCACGTAAATTAAGTATCACCCAGTAGTGATGGTGGTTTGTGTACAGAGGGAAGTCCTTGGATTTGGGGGGTGGAGCTGTGTCGTCAGGGCGTGTGTGAGCTCAGGGTGGTTAACTTATTTATTATTGTTATTATTATTAATGATAATAATAATAATAATGATAATAAATGGTGGCAAAAAACAAGATAGGGCCGAAGGCCTCGTTCATTCACTTTTCACTGTTACGAACTTTGACATTATACATCCCATAATAACCCACACACACGACATTCATAGCACTTCTGTTTAAACTAGAGATGATACGTGTGAGTCACAGCTTCAGATATATTTAAGAAGTTCAAATGGTGAAAAGCTTGTTTTGTGTGGAAAACAGAGTAAATGTTACTTAAAGCCTTTCACACTTGCAGATTTGCTGCCATTGGTAGAACAGGAAAACTGTTTAGTCCCAGATTTATTCGTGGGCTGTTTCAGAGGACAGAGCTCACCGTGTGTCACAGAGACATCAACACGGGTCGCGCTACACTCAGTACTGTTGCTTTCTTGTTCTATTGCGTCTACTCCAGCAGCTCTTGCATTGTGTTTTTTCTGTGTCACCTCCTTATCTCATTTCTGTTGGAACGCTCTTACGAACGCAGGCGTATCCCCCCACCCTTTGACGAGACGACTGCTGTATGGGGATACTGTCTTCCTGCCTAAACACTTTCTTTTTAGCACTTGGGATGCATGTGTGTGTCTGTGGGATAGAAGAGGAGGGTTTTGTAAAAAGGAAATGGGACTTGGGTTGGGGCGGCGGGGTTCCTTGCATTTTCTGTTCCTGCTCTAAGCTCCGCCCTGCAGCATCTCTGGCTACTTCCACTCCTCCTGTCACTGTTGCCATCGACTGTCTTCTCTAACCAATGAGCAGTCAGATCTTCTACAGAAGCTCCACCCACAGACAGGTATGAAACCACCCCGATAGGTGTACGCACACTCTGAGAGTTGAAAGCAGCGTCTCTTTGTGACTGTGAACCGCTCAATCCAAAAATGTTGTCTGGCTTTCTTCTCTCTCTTTTTCTTCCTGTTAACTTTTTAAAGCTCTTCTAATTTTCTATAGATCTGTTTTTCCCTAATCCAATCAGCTGCTTTTGCTCCCCTGTCCTGATCTAAGCAGGAAAGAAATCAAACTGGAGAGAAACTGCTTTCAACTCTTTCTCTGAATCAATTTCACTGTAGCATGAACAGGCTTGTTATTGTGTATGAACAAATAATCCAGGCCTCAGTTTTGTTTCATCTTCTACTTATTTTAGTAGCCAACCAAACAGTGGATACTAATTATTCATTTATGAAGCACATGCATTGTTTCTGTTTGGCCGAGAAGATAAATATAGTCAGAAAACACTTGCAGAGCTTTTAGTTTCAAAGTCCAGTATTAAGTTGAGCTTCCTCCTCCTCCTCCTCTTCCTCCTGCTCCTCCTTCCCTGCCTTTACAGTTCATTACCTCCACAAACTGTCACTGCAGCCTTTTCCTCAAACACATGCTGCTAGCCCATGCAGTTACCTCCTCCTCCTTAAAGCGTCACTCTGCAGAGTGCTTGTGCTTAGTTGCTCAGTGTAATAGAAGCTAACTGGCTAAAAGAGCATGGCTTTGCTATTTAGATTACTAATAATGTTGATTACTGATATGTTGATACATACCCAGATATACGTGTCACTTTCCAAGAGGAACTCCCAGGACTTCTGATCTTAGCTTCAATCTTAATTCCTCTTTGTGTTAAGATTGTGTGCATGTGATATGGGTATTCTTAATTTTGCTTTGTGTATGCATGTAGGTGAATACTATATGCCCGTGTTTCTGTTATGTGCTTTTTACAGTGTGTTAGTGGTTAGCGGTTTAACAGCCCCATTAACTCGTGCTAATCTCTCTCCTCCAGAACCGCATGCACGAGTCTCTCAAGCTGTTCGATTCCATCTGTAACAACAAGTGGTTTGAGGAAACCTCCATCATCCTCTTCCTGAACAAGAAGGACCTCTTTGAAACCAAGATCAGCAAGTCGCCGCTGTCCATCTGTTTCCCCGAGTACACTGGTACATACGGCCCTGCACAGTGACGTCTCATAAAGTGTAGTTATGTTAAGAAAAGCCAAACGTGGGTTTTTACACTAAAACTCGAAGCTCTCCGAGAGTCCAAACCTGTGCCGAGGATTTACTGCAGTGCAGTAAAGGAAAGGCAGCTGTGAAATGGAACAGTGAGATCAGAGGTCAAAGGTGACGAGATATTTGAACGCAAGCTATAACGTGATATTTAGGAAATCCATATACCGACATCATTCCCTAAATGTTACGATACAAACAAAAGGTTCAAAGATGAGACACATTTTATGGAAATTTGACCTTGAAGAAAAGGTCAGAGGCTACATCATTGCTTACACAGCAGGAAACAACGTTTTAAAAAGTATCACTTTGACCTTCGGATCAATCTCTCGACTTTTAAGGAGAGGTCAGATATCAAATATGTCAAATATGTCTTTATATGGTGCTTTCTATATATTGACAGTACACACTTGTAAGAGTGGAGCCTAGCCTGATTCACAATCTGCCCACAGCTTTGAGCCGATCTCAGTGGATAAATGTAAAAATGACATCAAATCTTATGTGCCCTGTCCTGCTTAGGCCACAGGTTACACTGCCAGGTACAGTCAATACTACAAATGCAGTATGTATTCAAATAACTACATCAGAAGTTACAGCAGTGTTCCTGCTTGACATCAGAGCTGCAGGCTTTAAGAATCATTAGTTCCCAGCTAGATATCGCTTGGTGGCTCCTCACAGCATTCGTCAACACTGGAATGTAAAATGGAAAAATATGTTTGCTACAAATCTATTCAACTTTATTTATACAGCGCCAAATCACAACAACAGTCGCCTCAAGGTGCTTTATATTGTAAGGTAGACCCTACAATAACACACACAGAGAAAACCCAACAGTCATATGACCCCCTATGAGCAAGCACTTTGGCGACAGTGGGAAGGAAAAACTCCCTTTTAACAGGAAGAAACCTCCAGCAGAACCAGGCTCAGGGAGGGGCGGGGCCATCTGCTGTGAGAAAGGAAGACAGGATAAAGACATGCTGTGGAAGAGAGACAGAGATTAATAACAAGGATGATTCAGTGCAGAGAGGTCTATTAACACAGTCTGGCTACAGTATTTGTACCTCCAGGGTTTGATAGTTGTGTCGAATCAGGACTAGGGGAAAAGGTTTGTTATCCATTTCTTTTTCTAAACTGTGGGTGAATTACTTTTTTCACATTCAAACTGTCAGCACCAGATGCTGCTATTAAGTATCGCACACACACCCGTATTTATAATTAGGCGAAGCAGCAATCGAGCAGAAATGTCTGCAAACTTCTTCAGCTGCTCCAGCTGTTTATTTTTCTTGAAACGAGCCTGAGATCTGTGGACAGCTGCTGATTAGCATTAGCTACCCAGACTAAACAAAGTGACTTCCCTTTCGTAACTGCATTATGGTGTAAAAGTCCATTCTTTTGTCACCAAAGTGCAGTTGCACCTATAGTAGAGCTGATGGTGTGGTTGACGATTTAAGACAGCAAGCTATCATTCACTGAAGTTACTCTTTCATTAAAAACAAGTATGTCGAGATTTCACGCAGAGCAAAAATACATTGAAATGAGTCAAACCTGGTCATTCATTTATGTAGTTCTCAGTTTTGAAGTCTAAATTCTGAGTCCCAATTGTGCTGATTTCTAAGAAAGTATGAAAGTCGAACATAACGTTGAATACAGACAAAGAGACACAGGGAATGAAAGCAGGGGTGTTAGTGGGAGCACGAGAAGAGCTCCAGTGAGAGAGGAAACGAGAGACAAGACAACATGTGAGGCGGGGAGGGGGGGGTAATGCCAGAGACGGAGAGAGCAAGAGTGTGAGAAAATTATAACAACACAGGCAAAGCAAGATGGTGGGAACGCAAGAGGCCGAGCCAGCGGGACTGTGAGAAAGCGAGAATTAGAATTCCAATCTTGTTTTTGGCCCCTCGTCTCCTCCTCTCTTCATCCCTCTGCACGGCCAGACTTTGTGCCTGTTCTGATGAAGTTGCCGCCGGAGCAGACAGACGAACCACAGTGCTGCTAATGGCTGAGAGCCAGATAGATGTTAGCGACACTTGGAACAACATTTGCTCCAATCAGTGAGATCTGACTCATTCTAAAAGCACTGTACCAATTCAAGCTGCATTACCTGCCAAATGCTTGCGTAAAGGCAGAACAGTTGATAATGCTCTTGAGCTAAAAGGCTGCACAGTAGATTTGCCAGTGCTGGTAAATTGATCAATGCACGGTACAAATAATGGCTCCGTTATTTTTAGCTTTAGGGCCTCGTATCTGTCACATTCTGAAGTCTGTAACACATTAATAATGTTCAGGAAGTTGCAGACTGTGCCAGCAATAACAGGACATATTAGCTTCCATCACGTATCATTTATCTGTCTGAAATCACCTCGTCTGAGAATGTGGCCCGTGCATCATTTTTATTGAAGCTTGGCTTAAGGGCCGACAGAGCACACCTCAGCTAAACGTGTGCTGAGAGTCAAAGGTGATGTTTTCAGAAAATATTGAGGGCAGCTCATGGATACAAAGGTTCAGATCACAACCAATCACAGCAGATGGCCCCGCCCCTCCCTGAGCCTGGTTCTGACGGAGGTTTCTTCCTGTTAAAAGGAGTTTTTTCTTCCCACTGTCGCCAATGTGCTTGCTCATATGATTGTTGGGTTTTTCTCTGTATGTATTATTGTAGGGTCTACCTTACAGTATAGAGTACCTTGAGGCGACTGTTGTTGTGATTTGGCGCTGTGTAAATACTGAATTGAACTGGGGGGTTTTTTTTTAACTGTGTGTGTGTGTGTGTGTCTCCTCAGGTGTAAACACTTACACAGAGGGACTGGGATACATCAAGTCTCAATATGAGAGCAAGAACAAGTCACCCAAGAAAGAAGTGTACTCCCACGTGACCTGTGCTACGGACACCAACAACATCCAGTTTGTCTTTGACGCCGTCACTGACGTCATCATAGCTAATAACCTCAAAGGGTGTGGCCTGTACTGATGATGCTATTAAACTTTGGCCAATGGATGCTGGGTGTTTGACTTGTATGTGAGAGAGTCGGTCAAATGTGGGATCTGAGCTGTTCTCATTTCTCATACTGGCCAAATTTGAATTAACTGGTTGGTTTTTGGTGGTTGGTTGGCTGAGACATCTTATCTTTTTCAATCCTAATTAAGAACCGTTCATTTTAATCGTACCTTCTGTCTAAAGTCTGTTCTCGCTGTGCTACAGATATTTTGCACAATACCTAAGCTGAGAAGCAGAACGAGAGACCAGCTGAGCCGAACACAGTGTACTGAGTCACTCGTCTACCAGATGTATTTACTTTTTTCCCTTTGATTTCAATTTGTGTATTCATACTTTTCTATCATAAATTTGTCCCTTATACCAAAAGTCGACGCAAACATGCGTATGATTAGTCTTAGTGGGGGTCAAGTTTAGCCAACTCAAAGCTTCAATCAAAACTGACTTTATTGCAGGCATTTTAAGTACTAAGTATTAATTTCAGAGCTGTTAAGTCAATGAAAATAATTGTATGATATTTTCAGAGTAGTAGAGTATTTGTGCCCACTAAGAAGCTGAGGGGGGAGTTACAGCAACACTGTTGTGAAATGCAAATGATAAAAATAATAATCTATAATGAATTTTGTATGTTTTATTTGAATGGGATTGCCACTTTTACACGTAAAGTTCCCATAGTGAAAAACAGAGTACACCCTGGTCACTAGTGGGTGGTCCACAGGGACACTGCAGACAGACAGACACTCCTGCTGGATGCTTATTTGTGCTGTGAACTTTTATCCTCGTCATCCTCACATTAAAGGTCCACTCTGTGGACTTTTTAAAATAAAATCGTGTCATTCTAAAGAGTCGGGCCGTGAGAACATAGCACGAAATCTTACTGCTGTGCATTTCATCCAGGATGAAACTTTTTAGGCCCGTGTAGATTTCAGTAAACCTCCTGATAGTTTCCCCTTTTGATTGGATCTAATTTCATAGTGTAAATGAGTGCATAAAGAGGATGTTGTTGCTTGAGCCACGCCACTGTCATCGTTAATCCCTGCAGACGTCATTCCCAGCAGCAGGCTGATCTTGCTTCTTGCATGGGACTCCTTAAAATCAATTCAAACAAAGAGCCACAGAAGCTTGTGCCGTTTCCGCCTGGATAATGCATCAGCAGAAGTATTGATTTTAAAGGGCACTGGCACTGCATCCACTGTGTCAGGCTGCACCGTGCAATATCCCTGCTGTCCTCCATTCCACCTTAAAAAACCAGAGGTGAGCTTTGAAAGATTACAGACTGATGTGTTTGTCCTCTGGGACAGGAACGCAGAGTCTGTGACTACGATTGTATCCACGCTGTTCTCCTTTTTGCCGATCGAGTAGCTCGACGTCTGTTTGGAATTGATCATAAAATGAACAGAGAAGTGACGGGCGCTGTCAGACCCCGCTTAGAGAGAGCAATACGGGAGCTACGTCATTAGTTCCTCCGTGTAGCCACAGTTGACATCGTCAAACTAAGCCGAGCGCGCTCCCCACCAAACAGAGTCATCTTTATGTATGAGAAGGGCATTCGCTTTATTCCACTTTTCCATCCACGCATAAACAACCAGATGTGCTCCCTCTGCTCAGAGCTGCCATTTTTGGAGCACAGGTAGATGTCATCATCGGCCCGTCCGACCACATCTGTGCCAAATTTGGTAATTAGAAACAGAGCGCTCCCTGAGGCTGTCGTTCAGCCTGCATGCTGTGTGCCGTGTACTGATGTGTCTTTTGTGTGTTCATGTTTTCAGATTGTATATAGTTACCTATGTGTGTCTGTTGATAGTACAGAAAAGGTCACAGTGTGTGTGTGTGTGTGTGTGTGTGTGTGTGTTCATGAACGTGTGTGTGTTGTGTAAGAGACAACATCAGCCCATGGGTGCTGCGGTGGAGGCAGCATCTGTGGATTAATTACCCAGAGGGCACCTATCTACCCTTTCAGCACAGACAGGCCTCAGACACACAAACACACTCACGGGGCTTCAAAATGTCACAACACCTTAGTTGCCAAATAATACTGCAGTTTCCAGCCAAAGAGGTTCACACGGCCACACAACAAGCCGCTGCCACGACTGCTACAGGCGTTGTCTGCTCTGACTGATCTGTTACATGTAGAGAAAGGAAAACGGTCTCTCTGCGTTCTGTGTGAGCCTCTCCTTAGTTTTCACTCTCAGTAGCTTCATTCATTCGCTACACTTTGCATGAAGCTTCTGTTCTTTCCAAACACAAAGTGTTTAGTGTTGACATGCTGAAATCGGTGCTTAATCCCATCGATCCAAAAATCAAAGTTCGTCTATAAATTTGGATTTTTTTGTTAAACCGTGGAATGATCGCGTACAGAGTTCAAACACGATCCTTTCCCTCCCCGTCTATGCAGTGCAGAGGTTAGTATCATTGCAATCACACATTGCACTCGTAATAAAGCCAAATCTCCTTTTGCCTAAATGATTTTTCTCTGTGTGATACGCGTAGGAGCACAACTGTGCGTCTGATGCAACAGATACACTCTGTTTAGTCACTCCACATCCACGCTGCGCTGACGACTGCTGCTCTGCAAAGGTGTTGCTTGTGCTGTGCCTCCTGGTAGCCGTTAACATGCAGATGAAAGGAAACCGTTACGTTTGTGCTGCCGTTGGGCTGACGGTGACAGGACAGTGTTGGAGCTTTGTCTTGCAACGTTAACCTGAGGCACCGCACGGACCTACAGGGATTCAGGCTGTTAAATTGGTTAGAGTGATCTCAGATCAGTGTGTGACTAATTTTATTCACAGAACACAACACTTGAATTTTACTGATGAACATACGCTAAAAACAGCAGCTAATAGAAAATTTACTGAATTGAGCAGAAACATATTTTTTCATAAACAGTTCAGTCGAGGTGATGGTGTACATGATGAGAGGTGAAAAGACCAAAGTCAGTCTGTTACGCAATTAAAAATGTGAAAGCCTCATTTTTTAGTGGAGGTGAACAGTGTAAGTGCTCTGCTTCACCTACAGTGTTTACAGTTCAGTCTCGTATGTTCATGACACGGAGCAGGCGCCCGGGATGAGAAACGTGCGGCCCTTCACATTATTACCTTTTAGACCTCGTCGTTGTTTCTGCTTCAGGCGAGCTGTAACACAATTAGTGGTTTAGAACCAATCCCAAATAACAGAAGACAACTGCAACAGTAGGCGAGGTCAAGAGGACAAGAGGAGGACAAGGAAGTAGCAAATACTTCATATTAATGGCAAATACTTCATTCCTATAGGCTGCGCTGAAGGACACATTTGTGGGTCGTTTGTTTGCATTGTTGTGCTGTGTGGATAACACAATCAGTGGCCTATTCAGCTTGGAGAGCTGGGGACAGCAGCGTGGGTGTGCTTCTGGGCAGCAGGTGGTGTCACAAAAGAAATGTTAGCACCTTTTGCCATGTCATTGCCACAGCAGCACAAAAAGCTGTTGAAATGTCACAATGGCAGCCAAACCGAAGTGTCAAATCTTTCCCGTGTTAGGTTTAAATGAGCTCTGTGGTGTGTTTTTGCTGACTTATTTGTAATTTGGATTTAGAAACAGGGTTTTGCTTGCAACCTTTTAACATTCAGTCCTTGCTAAACCTCAGCAGCTGATGTAATGTGCACTCAGGCCTCTGCGGAGGTCCCTGCCATGCTGCTGAGCTGGGAGAGATGTCAGCGAGCTGGGGGACATGACTGTAATGAGCCATGATAGAATCAGGTAGAGTTTATGTCACTGCACATCGGCATCCTTGCACTCGCCGTGCTCTCGCTGCTTTAACCTTCCAGTCTCCGTTCAACCAACATGCTGGTACCAACCAACACTCACTGTACTGTACAAGTCGCCACATCTACAAAGCTGTTATCTGTGCGTGTGTGAGTTTGTATGAGCGTGTGCTTGCGCGTGCGTGTGAATGCTGCATTTTATCCATCACTGTGCATAAAATGCATCTGCTGTAACTCCCTCACTGTTGTCATAATTTATTGGATGTTGTATTTATACATGAGACAAAGACAATAAAGCATCACATGAGTAACTTGATATGGTTGATTATTTTTCTTTGTCCTCTGTGTGTGTGTGTGTGTGTGTGCGTGTGCGTGTTTGCACTTGGAGCAGATTTGAATGTAAATGTTTACCAGAATATGTTTTGCTTTCCTCCACAAACTATAATTATTTATTGAAAATATGGGCGAGTCCTGCCCGAGCAGGCCAAATTAATACTGTCACAGTTTGTTGTTGGTGTTTCAGTGTGAGGCCCACATTTGTCTCTGCAGGTCATTAAAAGTCTTCCTTTTTGTTTTCTGCTAACCATTTTGCTAAAGTTTTAATGTTAGTCTATGACTGTGTCTACATGCTCAGTCAGGGTAATGTGTAACTTTGGCCTTCTTTCTGTTTCCTCCCTATCACCTGTTTCCTCACTCTCTCCTATTTCCTTCACCCGTTCCCCCAATCTCCCCTAATCCCCCACCCCCACCCCCACCCCGGCTGCAGAATCGCATGCATGAGTCTTTGATGCTGTTTGACTCCATCTGCAACAACAAGTTCTTCATTGACACCTCCATCATCCTTTTTCTTAACAAGAAGGATTTGTTTGCAGAGAAGATCAAGAAATCTCCGCTCAGCATCTGCTTCCCTGAATACACAGGTACGAAAAAAGTTTGAGGGTTTTTCCAGCAGTGGTTGGGAATCTCAAATGTTTGGAATTTCTTTTCCTGAATTAAAAGTGTTTACAGGACGAAATATAGTCACGAGAACGACACATCTAAAGTTCATTCATTGAACGTAGCCAACTGCAAAAACAGAGCGTAGCACTAACTCAGGCAGGCCACAGAGTCGAGCTCAGCAGATCAGGTGATCTCAGCCCACATCAGCTGACACATTTCTACACATCCGATGTAAGATGTGCTTTTTGAACCGCTTTACAATGTTGGTGTATATTTGCAAGCCAGTTTGCAACCCACCTCTAATTGAGCTCCTCATTTTGTTTAATCAGTGAACTTGACTGAAAAGTTAGCTTTTAATAGTCCTGTGATGTTGTTTCTTCCTGTCTTTATGTTAAGCTAACTGGAAGCTCAGATCAAGTTTCACATAATGTCAAATTGCTTCATTTGAAAGAGCTTAATCTTAAAAATTGTGTAGTACAAAATCATTTGGAAATTTGCATGAAAATCAGTGTAAAGGAGCCAAAAATAGGCCAATACTGTATGAGACATTTTGAATAGGGGATATAAAAGTATGAATGACTACCGTCTGTCCTGTGTTAAGTGTAATTCCCAGAAATTAAATGCTTTCTAAATCCCTTCCTGAGGTTCTGGATGCTGATTAACGACTGCTCGGTACAGTACATCGGCTCTGCTTCTAGCCCTGACATTTACTGTCACAGACTTGTAAACCATCCGAGGCACTTTAAATCAAAGTCACTGTTTACAGTTTGCAGCAGAGATGGCCGACGAACTGTTTAAAGAACTGCATAGGCTCAGGTTGAAAAGAGGGATATACTGTTTAAAAGGAAAGCAGGGAAGGAGCAGAGGAGAGTCAGATAAATAGAGCAGGAAGTAGCAGAGAGACCCTGAACCTGTAACTGGGAGAACAGAGTTTACAGAGGTGAGAGTCGGACGAGGTGGCGACAGAGAAAAGGAAGAGACTGCTTATAAGAAGCAGCAGACAGTCGTGGTTGGTCAGCCGCAATAAGTGAGAGCTGCCTCCTGCCTGCTCCAAACTCTTTTCCGGTCTCTGAGTTGATCCTTTTCATTCCTGTCTCTCATGCTTTACTTACGTTCGGCTAACTTGCTTGACAGTCTCAGTAAGTCTGTCTTCTATCAGTCTCTCCTTCTGTGTCTCATCCTCCCTCAGCTTCCCAACAGAAGACTTTACGCACCTTTAACAACCACGAATATTTTTAAAACCAAAGATCTTGGAGAAATATCTTTTACATCACACGCAAACATGTCCTGACTTTACCCAGCAGAAGGACCAAGTACGATTCAATAAATCTGCAAACCTATTAGAATGTATACTATCATTGCATCTGATATACAGCTAATGTGCTTCAAGATTAGGTCAAATGAATAGGATACAGATGTGATCATCTGTGTGTAGGAAACCAGACCAGTTAGCCTTCATTTAGCACTGCTAGTTCACCTCTGTTACAGGAATAGTATTTCTACTTACTAATTTGGACTTTTATGTGGTGATGACAGCTCTGCTACCTGCTAAGTTCATATGAAGCTAAAGATATCACATCATCTAAACCGACCCTGTCGACAGGTCTCGGCTTCGCTTCAGCTGCTGAGCTGACATTAGCTAACAAAAACGTCTCACTGCTCGACAGGATATGAAGCTACTTTCCTCTGAAGTCTGAGCTCATTAAAACAGTTAGCTTTAAATAGTGGTGTGAGATTTCCTGTGAAGTGTGACGTTCAGTGCAGCACAAAGGAAGGTGTGGAGTCAGCTAACACTGGAAGTGGATGCTGTGTAGCAGATTTCAAAGCTAGCTGTCCATGTGAATCATGGCTTTAGTGATTCAGTTATTTATTTTATTTTACAGTAATATATCTAAGTTTTTTTACTAAACTGAACCTAGCAACAGACTGAAAATACTTCGACCTGCAGATTTTCAGAATCAGTGAAGCATAAAGAAAGTGAGTTTCCCACTGTTGCACAGCCAACAATGTCCACCTGCTAACTTCCTGTAGCATATATGTATATAGCATACGCATCAGAGTCCAAGCTTTAGAATTAGATACAAACACAGATATTTTGTGTACTTTGTGATGAATGCAGAGATGGTGGTAACACAGTTAGGCTACTAACAACAACCCACATGAGGACTGAGTATTTGAATGTGTGAACTCAGCCCTATAGGTACTGATGGAGGATTATGCAACAGCTGTTTTATTCATTTCCAGCTCTATATTTTTTAGTACTTGTTTGTCTTGCATTTACACAGGTGCAGACATCTAGTCATTTTTGCTCCTACCTCTATAAGACCAACTGCCCAAAACCTGCTTTCTTGTGATTGGCTGTCCCTCACCTGACTTTCACCAAAGCCACAGCAGCACCTGAAATCTGTCCGTTCACTTTTGTAATCACTGACCCAGTTTCACATGGCGGAGGTTATTCCAGCTGTTGTACAGCTCGGACAGGCCACCAGTCCATGCAGGGGTGATCTAAACTCTATGCAAAAGTAGAAAAAAGTTGGAAACAAAGTATTTAGAAGAGAATGCAACATTGTAACAATATATAATAATAATAATAATAACCAACCAAAGCTGCTTGTTGAGTCCTTTTTTCATGAGACTTCCTGTTTGAAGTTTCTGTTTTAATAATTGTGTCGTAACACATCTGCTTCCCTCCAGGACCCAACACCTACGAGGATGCAGCAGCTTACATCCAAGCACAGTTCGAGAGTAAGAATCGTTCTCCAAATAAGGAAATCTACTGTCACATGACCTGCGCCACAGATACAGGGAACATCCAGGTTGTGTTTGACGCCGTGACCGATATTATCATCGCCAACAACCTGCGAGGGTGTGGCTTGTACTGAGCACGCCCACCGACCCTGTTATATCCTCCCCCTCTGTCCCTTCCTCTGTCCTCCCACCTCCTCATTCCTCTTCCTTTGACACTGCTGTGGAAATGATGATGGCGATGATGACGATGCTGATTATTTAAAGAAAAAAAGAAAGAAAAATGCAACTAGGTACATATTAATAATGAGGATAATTTAAAAAAATAGGCATACATATATATATATATATTATATATATATACTGTTTTTAGTTCTTGTCTCCTCTCTTCTCGCTCCGACTCTTCCTGACGTTCTTGGGCTTGCTGCCAAGCAAACAAATTTGTTTTAGTAGAAAACACGAAACCCTGCAGCCTTGAAAACTTTGTGAACAAAGTCGATGAAAGCCTCCGTTCCCCGTTTCCTTTCTTTTACGTTGTCTTTTGTTGTTAACTCAAACCTGTATGTTTTTTTTATGACTTTTGTTTTTGTTGATCATATGTATATTTATTGCAAGTATCGGTCTGTACACTGATGTTTATTCACGTTTTGCCTCACCTGACACCCTTGTGTGTGTGTGTGTGTGTGTGTGTGTGTGTGTGTGTGTGTGTGTGTGTGACTTTGTCCTTCTTTTTTGCTGTAGTAGTGATTATGTAATAACAGTTTTTGCAGAATTATATGAAAATGTCAGTAGTACTAAGAAGCACTAGGACGGGTCAGCCAAAACTCTCAAGACCTGCTAAAACTGACGATGCTGATTTTAATGTTAGTGTTTTGTTTACATTAAGTGATTTTTGTTGTTGTTTTTGTTGTCAGTCACTTTTTGGGGGATCATTTTACTCAAGGTGTGGTTTTCATCGACAGGATGTAAGGCTTCCTGTTTCCAGGCCTAAGCCACTAGCAAACCATCGGCCACGGCCGGGTGTGGGAGCCAATAGGAAATGTGCTAACAGTCCTATCAGTGCCATGTAACAAAGGTACTGCACTGTAGATAGCTGTGCTTATAGAAGCAACTACACAATGTTATGATTAAACCTTTCTCACTGTTATAACCTCTAGATCTGCTAACATTCTCCGTGTAAGAAAACTCACTCCTGGTTTGATAATGGTTGATTAATTTATTAATTTATTTATTGACTGATCACCTTTCTTCACACACCTGTCTGTTTTCTCTCTCTCTCGTCATGCCACACCTTTACTTCTCTCATCTTCCATCTCTTTCTTTTTTGGCGTATTTTTGCAAAGTTAAAGGGCGCTCCTTCTTTTTTGCCAACCCATCTCCCCGTCCTCCTCCTTTTCCCTCTAAAGCCCAGATAGCATGTGATACTCAAGCCTTTGTATAAAGAGATCAGTTAATTCATACTTATAGACAAAAAAAAGTACACACGAATAATGCTCAGATAACTTTAAAAAAAAAAAGAAAAAGTAAAAAAACAAACAGAAAAATACAGAAACAAACAAACTGAGAAGTTTCTGGGTGGGACGCAGCAGAGGCAAATATATATATATATATCGAACAAAAGTGACAATTCAAGTTTCCAAGGATTGACAACAGAAAAGTTCAGCGACGTGTTAAAGTGAGCTGAAAAAGTACAAAAATGTACTCTGATTACTACGATAATAAAGAAACCAGTGAACATTACCCGAGTATCACCAACGACGTTCCTAATGATCCTGTTAATATTCCAAAAAGTTTTCTCGTGCTTTGTAGCTACAGAGTATCTCTTTCTCTATATCTCCCTTTTTTAAATATAAAAGATGTTTTGCAAAGCGAGCTGATCCGTGAAGATCTCAGACCGACCCCGCCGTCTTGTTATAATGCTCTGAACTGTGCCCCGCCCCTTCTCCTTTTACCGTTTTGCCTGTTTCCCTGCATTAGATCCGTGTCCTCACTTTAGCCTGACTCAGAACAATTAAATATAATATTATAACAATATCTATTTTTTATTATTTCAGAAGAAAAAAAAACAAACCACTTTTTGGGGGAGAGCACGTTTCTCGCCGCATGTTCACACATCTACGCTGTACAAAGTCATGCTCTTTTCTTCTTCTCCTCTGTCTCTCCTCAGTTTAACCAACACCTTCCAGGTCTACAATGAAAAGCACAGTTTCTCACATACACACTTGCTCGCACTCACACACACATACACACACAACAAGTAGATTTGGAGATTTGTTATCTCTTCATGCTAATCTATGTTAGCCCTCGTCCATCTCTCTATATTGACCTCTCTTTCTTTCCTTCTTGATTTCTAGTTTTTAAAAAAGAAAACAACCGTGTATAATGACATGAGAAACATTTTTTCCTCTCATTTTGTTCCTGTTTCCTTCATATTTTTTATGTTTTGTTCTTTACCCAGTGAATGCTTTTTTTTCTGCGCAGCTCTCTCTCTCTCTCTCTCTCTCTCTCCCTCTACTCTTCTTTAGTGAATGGTTGTTATTTCATGTGGGATGTCCGTGCTGGAAAAACCAATCGAATGTAGTGTTTACATTAAAAAGCCACTGTTTTCATGACTACGAAAAAACAAAAGCCGACCTCTTCTTGTCTCCGAGTCATTCAGTCTCTCCACAGCTGTGCGTTTCTGTTGGACACATGAATTTTCCAGGATTACTGCATTTAGCCTCGGTATTGAGCGAACACTGAGCTGTAGTGCGACCCTGGGGTCGTCCGCTCTGTAAAACAAGCTGTTTTAGCTCCTTCCCCTCCATTTGAGCCACCCTCCTTTTGATTGGCTGCCCAGGGCTCACGTCCCACAGTTCAGTATCTGGATAGTATGAAGCTCACAGGAACAACTTCAGCATATTCAAACATATTCCACTGTAACAATATAAAACATAGTACCGTGCAAACGTCTTGAGTCTACATTTTCTATTTTTGAGGAAAATTTCAAATAGATGCAGATATGATCAACGTGACTGTACTTTTCATTATTCCGTCCTTTGTGGCAAACACCTTCTTGACGTCTTCCATACGTACAATCATTTCAGGATTTTAATTGGGATTCGGGACCCCATGAAACTACATGTACTACAATTGCTGATAAATCAAATACAGGCAAAGAACAACACTTTTGGAATAACGTGTTCTGGGGTAGATCACTAAAAATAGTTTGGCCGCAGTAATTGTAGTTGTAGCTTGCCATCACCAGTGTGTGAATGTGTGTGTGAATGGGTGGATGACTGTGTAAATGGTAAATGGCCTGCATTTGTATAGCGCTTTTCTAGTCTATAGGACCCCAAAGCGCTTTACACTACATTCAGTCATTCACCCATTCACACACACATTCACACACTGGCGATAGCAAGCTACATTGTAGCCACAGCTGCCCTGGGGCGCACTGACAGAGGCGAGGCTGCCGAACACAGGCGCCACCGGGCCCTCTGACCACCACCAGTAGGCAAACATGGGGCTAGTATCTTGCCCAAGGATATTTGGCATGCAGCCAGGATGCAGCCTGGGATCGAACCACCGACCTTCTGGTTAGTGGCTGACCTGCTCTGCCACCTGAGCTACAGCCACCCCTTAGAGTGTAAAGCACTTTGGGGTCCTTAGGACCAAGTAAAGCGCTATACAAATACAGGCCATTTACCATGAAACCTGTTGCCACTGATTTTTCTGTCAATTTCTTTTGTAATTTGACATTTCTCAGCCTTTCCCCCCTGTGTCCCTTCCCTAAGAATGCCTTCTTGACAGCCACCCCTCCACTGAGACCATTTCTGATGAGGCTTCAGTGAACAGTAGCTGGGTTAGCTGAAGATACATCTCTCAGGTCTTTTCTTGATGACGTGACTTTCAGATAATCTGCGTCTTCTTTTGTCCATTTTCTAGTTTCCTCATTTTTTAAGGACGCGCTGAGATCATGCCAACATATGCCAGGTTTTCAGCTAATAGCTCTTTGGGGATCTCCTTTTTGGTGCACAAATGTTATTTTGTGGCTGTCAAACTGTCTTATTTTTGGCATTTGACAAAAAAAAATGTGGAGAAAAATCTGTGTTTTTGTGATAGGCTGCAAGTAACAAAGACACAGTTTAAAACTGCTTCTTCGCTAAGTTGTCCGTGTAGACACAACGCTGGTCCTTTGAGTTAGCTGCATGTCTTTATGCTTGAATGATCCATAAGTCAGTGTTAAATGGCTTCACAAAGGAAAAACAAACGTTCCTCTGGGAATGGACTGGAGTGGCGATGAGTGAAATAGCAGCTAATGTCCAAAGACAAACTTTGACAGACCTTCAGAAAGCCTGGAGAACTGTTGCTCGACACAACTTTAAGACTTGCAATAAAGCCTGGGTCTTTGAAGCGACATATGAAGAAATGAGGTCTGAAACATTTGCACAGTACTCAATAACAGGCACTCATAGTTTAATAGGCCCACTTTAACCTTCAGCTTTAAGCAAAGTGTTTGCAGGTAATGTCACACAGCCGTTTGGTTCACTTATTAAGATTCAAAGTGTTCATTGTCATGTGTCACAAGAGAAAAGGCATTTCTCTGTGCAATGAAATTCTTTCTTTGCTGTCCACCCACAGATGCCGATTAATATATAAGATAGAAATAGAACATATAAATACAAATAGTACAAATAAATAAATGAAGACAGAGGAGACAAAATATGGAGATTTGAAACAGAGATGTGTGCAAAAGAGCTATAGCTTAATATGCAAGATGACCTGATGTGCAAAAAAATATATAACTGTTCAAAATGGGTCAGCTGTTCAAGAGTCTGATAGCAGTGGGGAAGAAGGAGTTGTTGAGTCTGGATGTTCTGGATTTCACACGTCTGAACCTTCGTCTCGAGGGCAGAAGTGTGAACAGTCCGTGTTGGGGGTGTGGGGGGTCTTTGAGGATGGAGGCAGCTCTCCTCTGGACTCTGCGATGGTAGATGCTCTGCAGAGAGGGCCGCGGAGTTCTGATGATCTTCTCCGCGGTTGTTATCACTCTCTGCAGGCGTTTGCGGTCCATAGCAGTAGTGCTGCCGTACCATGCAATGATGCAGCTGGTCAGTGTGCTCTCCACAATGCAGCTGTAGAACCTGCTGAGGATCTTGGCCAACATACCAAATTTCGTCAGCCTCCTCAGGAAATACAGCTGCTGCTGAGCCTTCTTGACCAGCTGTGAGGTGTTCAGTGTCCAGGTGAGGTCCTCAGAGATGTAGACGCCCAGGTACCTAAAGCTGCTCACCCTCTCCACTTCAAGGCCCCGGATAGACAGCGGTTGGTGAGGCCTCCTCTTCTTCCTCGTGTCTAGGAGATGATAGTGGACATGAGGAAGAAGAGGAGGCCTCACCAACCGCTGTGTATCCAAATAGATGGGACTTAAATTATTCATTAAAAACTGATTGAACTTTAAGGGGTAGTTTAGAAAGTAATAGGCAAAGAAGCATTATATTACATTCAACACAAGTGAGAACTGTGATTATTGGGTTAGGGGTTAGTGTCACCTTTATATCACAGATGACCAGGGAGTGATGGACTCCGAATCAGAATAAGTTTTATTTGAGTAAATGATGTTTTTAATGACACAGGACTTTCCAAACACCTCGGCTGTAGCTCACATAGCAGCGAGGAGACACTGCCCTAAAGTCACAGCCATGTTACAAATACTATTTAAAGTGCTTAGACCAAATCTAGGGGTTACATATTTTACCACTTTGGCTGTATCGGCGATGCTCACTGTGACACATACAGTATGTGATGGGCTGATGAACTCTTAATAGCATTTTAATAAGCTCTCGCTGTTTGTAGCTGGGTTTGCAAGCAGCAGGCAGTCTGATCCTGCTGAAGCCACACAGGGATTCAATTGATGATATCAGGTGATTTTTCACAATTTCAGCTCCAGAAACAAGCACAGTCAGCTGTTTCATTTTGGTTCCTGCATCATCTGACGACATTCTTGTTAGCTACAATATAATCAACAAATATTAACAGATGATATACATGTTATATCAGAGAAAAAGGAGATGCGGTTTAAGCTCCTTTAACCTGCAAATGCTGTTTTTATATATACAAAATACAGCATTTTTTTAATAAATCTTCAAAAAACACGTGGATGGGATCATTAAGGTGTGGAAAATGGAAGAGCTGGAGCGATGAGTGCATACACAGATACACACTCATGCTTCAAGAGTGATAAGAGACACACAAACATGTTGCTTCCTGTCCTCCCTCAGTTCCTCCCCCCTTGGGACGGAGGTCATGAAGTGAGCTGACATATTTCAGGAGGAAAACACAACGGACAGATTATTTTAACCTCTGCTTGCGTTGCACCATATTCAGTTATTTTCCAAACCAACTCTTGTTCTGCTCTCAACAGAAAATGAGATTCCTTCATTCATCTTCTATTAGCATTGATGAGTGCTCTCCAAAGTGTTTGCATCTTCACAAGAGCCTGATTTCATTTTTGTGTTGATCATGTAAACATGCATGTACGCCTCTGCAGTAAAAACACACATTTGGAGCTGTATAGTGATAACACAGAGGAGTAATCCTGCATATGCAGCACTCTCACTTTGTGGCCAGTGTGTGTGTTTATACTCAGCTGCAGGTTCTTCTGACATAAAGCATCATCCTCTGACCGATGACAGAGAATCCCTGTCACTGCAGATAGACACCGCAGGAAAAATGTGAGCAGCGGCCAAAGAGATGTTTGTTCACACATACCGCAAAGAAGAAGTGAAAGAGAGAGAGAAGCCTTCGGTCCTCACTGCTGTGACAGCATCTGCGAGGAAGAGGCGGGTTCACTGGGTTCACAGAGAGAGGAGGAGAGTGGCCAGGTGTGTGGAGAGCGCCGTCAGGTAGCAACAAAGACAGAGGGAGGCTGAGCAGAGGTGGGGGAGGGAACGATCAACATTTACACTTTAAATGGTTTCATTTCATTTCCACTTCCTGTCGGTGTATATTGGTTCCTTATTCTGCTTTTGGATCCATTTTACAGAATATTTACAGCATCTGTGAACCTCTTTGAAAAGTAGAATGATGTAACATTCTTACTCATAATGTTACAAAACGTAACCTTATGAGTAAGAATGTAACAAAAATATTAGCTATGATTGATACAATATATACATCACGTGTCAGTGTCCTTACTGTGGCAGCAGATTCTCTCCTGGCTGTAACCATCATATAATAATGACAATGTTGTATAATGCAATATATCAACATAAAAGTGAACCTTTTCAAAATATAATGTCTGCAGGTAATGCTAAAAAAAAAGAGAAGTCTGGCTGTTGTACACATGGATCTGTCGGCATTGCCCACACCTCTGTGTAGCAGGAAAGAAAATGATGCTTTCCAAAATTGTAACAAAATAAGAAAGAGAGAAAAGAAAAGTTGTGTTCTGGTGACTTATTGATCTTATTTTGTCATCTTTCAAACCTTTATTTATGTTATTTTTAGCGATTAACACATTGGACGAGTGACAGATTCCCAGTTCGATTACTGGAGGAGGAACAAGTCCCTCTGGGATTGTATCAGGAAGGACGTCTCGCGTAAAAACATCTTCCACATAAAACATGCAGACATGCCAACTATGTCAATGATTGGTGAATATGGGGGCAGCCAAAAATTGTTTGTATCAGAAAGAGGAAAAACTATTTCTTGTACATTTTACTGAGTCAAATTAAACCAAATGAATGTCTTATGAACAAACAATCAGAAATTAATAGCAACCCTACAACCCTGTGATGTCTAAGTCACCGTCAGCGACGACCTAATCCTAATCATTCCAGCTGACATAACTGAGAAAAAATATTTCCCTTCACAAAGAGACATTAAACTACAAACTCCATTTATGTAGATTTTTTTACATTCCGATTACTTTAGAATAAAAGATACACAGAGATAAACAGTTGTATTAATATATCTGTGCTTGTGTAATACAGGAAAAAAACAACCACAGAAGGGCGGGGGGGGCGGGGGCGGGACAGCTACTGATTTTGGATTGAGCAGGGTGAACATGGATGGCTGATGATGATGATGATGATGATGATGTGTAAACTGACTGACAGCTGTAGTGTTAAGAATGTGAAATCTTGTGCTTTAACATTCTTAAAATATTGAATGAAAATATTGATGAATCATTGCGTTAAACACACATTGTTTGATAATCAGCATCTGGTGTCCTGGACCTCTGGTCCACATAAAAAGCATCATTTTGCTGAGAGCACATGTTCAGCTTTCATTAAATTATGAATTTCAATGAAACATATTTTTCACATTTGCACTAAATGGAGGGAAATAAACGCCGACTTTGGCCACGTAATTGTCTTCGTTCCTGACAAATTCCCCATCGGCAAATAATTTGTTCTGCATTATTCAGTACGTGATCTTTACTAGAGCAGTCATTTTAATAGCCAAGAGCACAAAGTATCAGCTGATATATGACACTTAGTCTACTGCAAGCCTCCAAGTCATCCTAATCAATAAGGGTAGATTGGTTTTATATGGAAATGGAATCCCTGTCTGGTTTTGTTCATTTGCCTTTGTGGTAGTTTAATATCCCATTAGGTCTGCAGTCGTCCACTCATTTCTGTAGAAACTTTTAGGTCTCGCTGACAGCAACATTAGAGGGGGGGTGACTTGGCTCTGTATGCCGCCATATTGGATTTAAATAAATTGCTCTCTCTATGTTGTAATGTTTAAGTCATCAATCACAGAAAAACAACTAGATTTACAACAAATCTCTCGTAACTTTATGAATTTTTTTATCAAGGTAAAAACTGTAAAACTACAGGGATGAAACAATGATGGAGAAAAAAAAGAATAAATAGGAAAGCTGTTTTCCTCCATTTCTCGCTTTCTTCCTTAGCTAATGTTGGCAGCTGTAAATAAAGGGCAACTTTACCTAAATGAAATAAGTCTGTTCACAAGTGTCCCACTCTCTGTGGTAGTGTGTACTTTGTACATTTTGTTATACGACAAGTCTGAGCAGCAGGGAAATTGTACACAGTAGTACAAATGACCACATATGATTTATCAGGGAAGTGTATTTCTGAGCGATACCTCAGCCGATTAGATTCACTGAAGTAGACGAGGCTGCTGATTCTCGTTAGCTAGAAGCCTCCTAAAGCACCTGTCGTTGCATTAAAACGTAGGCAGAAGTTTAAAAAACTGCACTTCCTCCAAAATGGAGTCACTCCTCCTGTTTTAAAATGTCAAATTTTACATTATTTAAAAACATTTTCACAGCCAGGAGTAAAAGTATTTGGGCCTTTATCGTTCCGCCCACATAACTCGGAGTGGGGTGACATTTTTTTAATAACTCAGCCACCTGGAGAATTGAGTTAGGAGTGACTGACAGGTGTTGCAAAGCAAGCGGCTGAAATCTGCTCGGTGTCATCCACTACCTGAAATCATTAAACCGGACGTCTTCACTGTGTGTGTGTGTGTGTGTGTGTGTGTGTGTGTGTTTTGGAGTATTTTTACTCTTTTTAATCTGGATCTATCTAATGCATTATTAATATTAGCTGTTGCTAATATTTTTAGCTAATATTTTGCTATTTTGACTCAGTTCTATAAAGCATTTGTATTCTATTTTTATCCTATTGTATATTTTATTCTATTTATTCTACTGTATATAGTATTTTATTTTATTCTATTCTGTACAGTTGTGTACAGTATTTTATTCTTATTGTATTCTAATTTTGCTATATAACTTTTGCACTGTCCACTTCCTGCTGTGACAAAACAAATTTCCCACGTGTGGGACTAATAAAGGTTATCTTATCTTATCTTATCTTATCTTATCTTATCTTATCTTATCTGCTGTACAGTCAGAGGTGCTGCTTGAAGCCCCGGGCCAGTGTGGGCCCCCTGAGAGCTGACAGACTTTAAGCCACAGTAGAGACGATACAACTATAGTTAGAAGAACCTGAATCCCCTTCACTTTATTATTATTATACTTGGACATTTTGACTAAAACACACGTTCTCATGTCTCAATGTTTGATTTACCTGTTGTGTTTCAATGAGTGCTGTTCTTGTTAGTGATCATTTATAATATGCTGTGGTGGCCCACAGTGTCACAGCAGACTCTGGTTTGTTGGCTAGTTTTTCAGTTTGGAGTGGAATTCGAGTACTTCATGACTCTATTACTATTACATGTTTACTTCTGCTGGATGAGCAACTGACTCACCTCTGACGTCAGCCTCAAATGACCGTTCAAGGAGCTGCAGTTTTCGGCACTTCAGTGAACATGATTAGTGAGCATGACACGCCCGAATCACCAGCTGAAGCTTTTCACTGTGTGTCGTGTTTGATCAGAAGAAGAATGAGCACACTTTAAAGAAGTGAGCATCCATCCAGCCATGAGTGTTAGTGTAATCAAAGTGCACTGCTAAATGTGTATTTTGATTACTACTACTTGTACTACTAAATAGATATTTGTTGGATATAAAGCAAGGCATTTATTAGTTTCAGGCATATTTTAGTCGAGTAGTTTTCGTATATGCACACAGCTCCATTACCTGACAAAGTGTCAAAGCAGAGAGGCCCGGGGGCCACGATTGGAGGAAGGCAGAAGGAGGGACAGAAAAACGAACAAACAAACCTAAAGTGGGGAAAAGCCAAGAATAACAAGTAACCTGTGGAGGGAGAGCAGGAGCGAGGATTGAGGAACCCGCAGACACGAGGAAACAGGCAGAAGGACACAAATACTGGGTTGCAGAGCCGGTACTGTGGCAAAAGGGGAGTTTCACCAGTACGGCCTACTTACAAACACAGAGGCCGTATGTGTAAAATAAGTTTGACGTCCCTGGTTTATACATTAGTCTTTAAACCATCCAAGTCTGGACTGAGTCTGTGTGACAGACTGCTCTGATGTAGAAAGGTTTTAAATAGATGTGATGTGTCCCATGGTTCTAACCTGACACTCTGGAAATTCTCCTGAATAATCCAACGTGCTTAAAATGAGAGATTCCAGAGAAACTGCCAAAAACGTCCACATTTTCAAACTGAGTTGAAAATAAACGCTGTTAAAACTGAAATTCAGCACATTAACAGTCGCCTTAATCCTTAACTTATGCCAGAGTAATGACCATTTAGCAGCCGCTGCTTTGTGTGAAGTCAGATATTAGAGGAAGTGGAACAGAGCGGTCTTCATGTCACACACAGAAACGCCCTCATATTCAGTTCACGTCTTACATCATCACATAACAGACCTGACTCAGCACTTTGGTGTTCTTCCACATTTTATAAGAACAGCTGAGTTACAAACAGTTAATGACACAGTTTCTTTACTTTTATTTTTTTAAATGGATGTTTTCAGTTTTTCACAGCATCCCTGTGATATCACATCCCAGTAATATTGGTTTCATATTAGGTAAGACGAGCATTGGATGTTTAACAGCTGCTAACAGTCCTGATTAATGGGATGTGATTCACTTTGTCTAGTTTCACAGGTTTCATCAAGATTAACTATGGATTAGGAGAAGCTGCTGCTTGATCACCTGAGTCATAGCAAATGCATTTTGTCATGCTGGTAACTGTTAGATAATTGATATCAAACTAATAGTGACAGGATATATCCCAACTGTCTTATCAAAGGTTGATTATGTGCAGATTTTCACTTCACTTCAAAACAAAATGTTACTGGCATAAGCAATCTGTCACAGCACCTTACACCCAGGACTGACACACTGCTGCCTCAGAGTTTGAAAGGACCTGAAGAAGCAAAGAGGACAGCTGAGAAAGCTGAGGGAAGCTTTCCACTCGTCAGAGTCCTGCTATAAATTTCAAGAGGCCTGCACTGAGCTCAGGCAGAATTAGCAGGCATCGTTCACCTCGAGATGTTTAGATAGATTCCTATCAGTTTAATGTACCTGCTTCACTGCCAATGCTAATCCAATAGAATGCCTGCATCACAGTTTCTATTTACCGTCTAGTTACTGTAACACAACATATACATCCCAAAGCCAAACTCTGTTTCACGAATAGGCTTCAGTCCTGTGTACACGAGGTATTTGTCTATGTTTGTAACATAATACATGAATACACGTGTGTTTAAATTAGTAACACATACTGTATTATACTACAAACAGAGTAGAGACTGGACCCAAAGGCAAGGCAAGGCAAGTTTATTTATATAGCACAATTCAACAACAAGGTGATTCAAAGTGCTTTACAGAGACATTAAAAACAAAATAGATAAAAAGCATGATTTAAAATTGATTAAGACAAGCAAACAAACAAACAAACAAACAAACAAAACAGTATATAAAATCAAAAAAGGGGTCACACGCTCACTTAAATGAAGCACGATTTTTAAAGATATGAAAACTTTCATCGCTTCAAGTTTCTTAAAGTGAAAATGACCCTAATCTGGAGTTCCAGATGTCTTCAGACAGACTAATATCACAAGGGACCTTGGGGGAAAACAGCAGCACATGAGGTCCAAATCAGTTTAAATAAGCTAAATTCCACACTTTAGGCTTCAAAACGAGCAATCAGTGATAAGGTGGCTGTCTTTGTTTCCAGTCTGTGTCTCTCTTTAGGTTATGTAATCTTTAGTTAGGATCTTTCTGTCACCCCCGTCAGTCACGTCTCCATGTTTGTTTATCTCCTGTCAGTGTGGCGAGTTCACGTCTTAGTCCTGGTCTCTGCGTTTGTTACTTCCTGTTTTATTTTGATAGTCTCTTGTTTTGCTTCCCCTTGTTTTGTTAGTCAGATTGCATTCAGCTGTGTTCCCTGGTGTTTCTCCCCAATTAGCTGGTGTGTTTATACTGTCTAAGTCTCTCTTTGTTCTTTGTCACATTGTCCTTCAAGCCGTGTGTGTCTTCTGTTTTCTCCTGCCTTGTTTCATGAGTCTCAGTAATAAAGCTGCTTTTGACTTTAATGTCTGGCTTTCCAAGTCCTGCGTTTGGGTCTAACCCTTACTCTGTGTGGGTGCTAATTTTGTATCCCTGGCCAACCAGGTGTCCCCAAACATGTGCACGACTTGACCTGCTACCTTACGTGTACTGTTACTGCTTTCATCTAGCATTTGAACCACAGTATCCACCTCCCTGCCTAATTCACTCTTTAATCATGTCAACCAATTTATCATTAAATTCACACATTAATTTAGAAACTTTTAAAGTAAACACAGCTATGAGATTTTAAGGTTAGTATATTATATAAACTAAAGCTGTATAGTGCAATAAGTTCACTATAGTCAACTAAAAACTACAAAATGTAACAGTGTATATATTGTACACTGCTTTTGGCTGACATGCTGGGGCTCGCTCGGGCCACTTCGGGGGTGGGGTGCCCTCGGCCTCTCGGCCTGGGGCTCGGTCACTCAGGCACAGCTGGCTGCCGGCGGAGCTCACGGGCATGTCACTGCAACCCCCCCTGGCTTCTGCTCCGCGGCTGCTGAGTGACCCCTCATCTGGGACTCTCCTCAGCTCTTTCTGGGATAGTGGCTCGGCTGCCCCTCTGTTGGTCCTCCTTGGTCTCTTGTGTTCTGGGGGCCTCTGGATGTCTGGAGTCTTGATCTCCTCCATACCTGCTTCATGCCCTGGAGGACGGGGCTGTGGTCCCCCCACACCCTCTAGCAGATCATTACATGAAGGAACCTTTTAAACACAAGCACGTCCATGCTCACAGGTGTACACACGGGTGCTCACACACACAAACTACACCCTTTTTGGCTCCTACCTCAAAGCACACTGTGCGCTGTCGATCCAACGTGCTGCACAATAATGTTTAATATTTAGTATTTACTGTTATATTCACATAGATCATCGTGATGTTGTTTATTATGTTGTTCTCGTTTTCTTCTGCTTGTTTTCTCTTTTTTCTTTCTCAACAGGTGATCCAGGTGATCGATATATGAATTTTTTGTCTGCTTATTTTGTTGGTTTTTGGTTTTTTTGCCCTTTATCACCGTCCCTCTTCTCAGCTGTTTTTCTTTCCCTGTTTCTTTCTCCCCAGTCAAGTCTGTCCCGTATTTAACAAGTGAAAATAAAATAAAATAAACAATAAAAGGTGAATCAAATAGACCAATACAGCAAGGCTGGGATGGTCCATTTGGTAAAGTAAATCCGTTGGGCATCTTTCTTCGCCTTTAGACAATAATTCTGATGGCAAAAGAGCCAAACGGGACAGGCAGAAAAAAAACAAAAAGAAGACACAGCATAAATTTTCACTGCTATGCAGATGACACGCAGCTCTATCTGTCCATGAAGCCAGGTATCACAGACCAATTAGTTAAACTGCAGGAATGTCTTAAAGACATAAAGACCTGGATGGCCGCTAACTTTCTGCTTCTTAATTCAGATAAAACTGAGGTTATTGTACTCGGCCCTGAAAATCTTAGAAATATGGTATCTAAGCAGATTCTTACTCTGGATGGCATTACCTTGGCCTCCAGTAACACTGTGAGAAACCTTGGAGTCATTTTTGACCAGGACATGTCCTTCAACGCACATATTAAACAAATATGTAAGACTGCTTTCTTCCATTTGCGCAACATCTCTAAAATTAGAAATATCCTGTCTCAGAGTGATGCTGAAAAACTAGTTCATGCATTTATTACTTCCAGGCTGGACTACTGTAATTCTTTATTATCAGGATGTCCTAAAAACTCCCTGAAAAGCCTTCAGCTGATCCAAAATGCTGCAGCAAGAGTCCTGACAGGGACTAGAAAGAGAGAGCAGATTTCTCCTGTTTTGGCTTCCCTTCATTGGCTTCCTGTTAAATCCAGAATTCAAAATCCTGCTCCTCACATACAAGGTCTTAAATAATCAGGCCCCATCTTATCTTAATGACCTTGTAGTACCATATCACCCTATTAGAGCACTTCGCTCTCACACTGCAGGCCTACTTGTTGTTCCTAGAGTATTTAAAAGTAGAATGGGAGGCAGAGCCTTCAGTTTTCAGGCCCCTCTTCTGTGGAACCAGCTTCCAGTTTGGATTCAGGAGACAGACACTATCTCTACTTTCAAGATTAGGCTTAAAACTTTCCTTTTTGCTAAAGCATATAGTTAGGGCTGGACCAGGTGACCCTGAATCCTCCCTTAGTTATGCTGCAATAGACGTAGGCTGCCGGGGATTCCCATGATGCATTGAGTTTTTCCTTTCCAGTCACCTTTCTCACTCACTATGTGTTAATAGACCTCTCTGCATCGAATCATATCTGTTATTAATCTCTGTCTCTCTTCCACAGCATGTCTTTATCCTGTCTTGCTTCTTTCACCCCAACCGGTCGCAGCAGATGGCCCCGCCCCTCCCTGAGCCTGGTTCTGCCGGAGGTTTCTTCCTGTTAAAAGGGAGTTTTTCCTTCCCGCTGTCGCCAAAGTGCTTGCTCATAGGGGGTCATATGATTGTTGGGTTTTTTTCTGTATCTATTATTGTGCGATCTACTGTACAATATAAAGCGCCTTGAGGCGACTGTTGTTGTGATTTGGCACTATATAAATAACATTGAATTGAATTAAATTGAATTGAATGTTGTTGGTTGGTTGGTTGGCTAATAGACTTACATTAGTTTATCTTAGCTAGCTAGTGACAGAATCGATAACTCAGAGGAAAATAAGGACACTAAAACTAAAATTCAATTCGATTCACTTTTGAGTTGCAACAATGAGTTTGATGTACAGAAACTGAGGCTAAACTGTCCACTTTCACTCTCTGTCTCTTTAACAGGAAGTGAAGTTCATTGTTTGGCTAGCTGCACTCAAACGGGAAAGTCCGCCCATTAGCTGTAATGTTCGGATTTGGTTTGTAAAGCACTTTATAAATAAGAACAGTGCAGAGGAGAGCCTGTTCGAGTCACCAGACCGACAAGTTGGAGTCCACAATCCAGCTGGTGAAGCAGATGTTTGCGTGATGCTATCAGTGCTATTTTATGTGATCCGCTTAAACTGAATTTTAGTTTTAGTGTCCTTATTTTCCTCTGAGTTATCGATTCTGTCACTAGCTAGCTAACATAAACTAATGTAAGTCTATTAGCCAACCAACCAACCAACCACATGACGCCACGTTGCACACTGACAGAAGATGGCACTAAACATGTCTTTAACTTTGAACTTCAAGCACCTTTTTCTTAAATCCAACTTCAGAGACAGTGTCACATCAGTTTTTGAGAGCAGGGCTCCGTGATGTAAATTAGCCTTTATATGCTTAATGTCTCGTGTCCGCTTTGAAGGTGGTTTTGTTGATGTCTGAGAAGAAGATGCAGAACATTGCACAACGTCTGAGTGACAAATGTCTGCAAAGACAAAAACAAGAGAAGAATGCAGCTGAAGCAGAGCTTGTGTTAAGAAAGCTCCAAAGATTAAAAGAGTCCTCTTTTATCTTGTCATCTCTTATTTATTCATCCACGTCTCCAGCACCAGAACATAAAAAGGACTCCCTCGGCAGTAAATCAGCCCAACCTGTTTGCTGTCCCCTCCCTTCTCACTCTCTCTCGGTCCCTCCCTACTTTTCATCTCTGACTCTATTTGAAGTGGAGCAGGTGACCCACCTGGTGGCGAGGCAGTGGCACTGCACCACCACGCCCAGGATTCAGAATGCAGGACAGGAAGCCCAAAAGCGCAGTCCTTGTGTCGATAAGATGAGGATGCACTAATGCACGCAAAATTAGATCAGTCCAGTTAGACTGCTCCTACACTCCCTCCACATTCCATCCTTCACATAGATAGATAGATAGATAGATAGATAGATAGATAGCACTCTCTGCCCTAGGATACATGAAAGAAACACACGTACAGACTGACACACGTGCATGGACAGGATATTTATAGTACCCTAGCCTGTTGCTAGGATACCAGCCAGCTCATAATTGTCAGACATACACTTAGGTTTGTTTACAAAAATGAATATGTGCTGTACAGTTTGCCTGACTCACACACTCACACACACACACGCCTTTTAGCAAGCTAGTCTCACTGGATCACTTTGGCCTCTGAGCTGACAGTAACCATGGTGATTCTCTACAAGAAATGCTGACAGTGTTTATTTCACAGTCTGACAGACTTTGTTGCTATGGCATCTGACCCAGCTTCTCAGTAGCATCACTTCAGCAGAGGAAGGTGGCAGCAGGGGAACCTGAGGCTTCTCATGTGAGACTAAAGCTGCCATGGTGCCCCCTGCTGGCCCAACAAGGATAGTCATCATTTCAAAAAGAATTTCAAAAAGAAAATTCATTTGATGGAATAGACTCAGGGGCTCACTTTACACTGAGAATCACTAATTTTCTTTGATGAAAGGAACATGCTTTGCTATTGCAAAATCCCTTTAGTGTGCTCTGTTCATTAATCCTCATTTTATCCAATTTAGTATAATCCAAATCCGCATTAATCTGTGAAATGCCGTGTTCTTTTCAAGCTTTCTGGTCAAGAGTAATTACTGGAAAGAAATTCGTGTCTTAAATCTCTAAAACAAACACAACCTAGTTGTTAGTTGTTACTTTTTATATTAGGACACTTATGGTACATGTGGTACAATGACCAGAGATTAATGCACAACAAGGCTTAAAGCATGTAAGAGATAAGATAAGACTTTATTGATCCCACGACGGGGAAATTTTTGCGTCACCTCAGCTCAGGTACAGATGTCGGAAAGAAATACAAAAATACAAATAAGTACAATCAATGAAAAAAGTAAGATAATACACTATATACAATGGTAGCATACACAGTATGTGATTATGTATATGGTTGGAAATATGGAAGACATAAACTATATCGCTTGATATAGCTATTGTACCACTACTATTCCTATTTATAGACATGTACACACACACATGTACAAACTAAATATACATATGTATACATATACATACATATATACCTGCACATGTCCATACACATGGAAGGTCCATTATGCATGAAGTGGTGACCGTGGATGTTCACAGTGTCCAGTGACAGATGATATTGTGATTGAGGAGTTGTAGAGTCTAACTGCTGTTGGGATGAATGATCTGCGAAAGCGCTCCTTCCTGCACCGAGGGTGTTTCAGTCTCTGACTAAAGGAGCTGCTCAGCCCACTCACATACTCATGCAGTGGGTGATGTGGGTTGTTCATGATGGATGTCAGCTTTACTAACATCCTCCTCTCGCCAACCACCCCCACAGACTCCAGGGGACATCCCAGCACGGAGCTAGACCTCCGCACCAGTTTGTCAATCCTGCTCCTGTCCCTGTCCGTGCATCCACTCCCCCAGCAGGCCACTGCATAGAAAAGGGCAGATGCTACCACAGTGTCATAGAATGTCCTTAACAGAGTCCTGCAGACTCCGAAGGACCTCAGTCTCCTCAGCAGGTGGAGTCGACTCTGGCCCTTCTTATACAGGATGTCTGTATTTGTAGTCCAGTCCAGTTTATTGTTGAGGTGAACACCCAGGTACTTATAAGAGTCCACTATCTCAATGTCTTTCCCTTGGATGCTCACCGGTGTTGTAGGGGGTGACTTCCTCCTGAAGTCTATGATCATCTCCTTTGTCTTGCCAGCGTTGATTTGGAGTACGTTGGTCTCACACCAGCCAACAAAGTCACTGATGACCCCCCTGTACTCCTGATCATTCCCGTCTGATACGCATCCAATGATGGCTGTATCATCTGAGAACTTCTGTAGATGGCAATCGTCCGAATTATAACAGAAGTCTGAAGTGTAAAGGCTGAACAGGAAAGGTGAGAGAACCGTGCCCTGTGGTGCTCCCATGCTGCATATTACCACCTCGGACACACAGTCATGGAGCCTCACATACTGTGGTCTGTTGGTAAGGTAGTCGATGGTCCATGCAGTCAGCTGTTTGCCTACTCCGGCTCCCTCCAGCTTCCCTCTCAGTAGTGCAGGTTGGATGGTGTTGAAAGCACTGGAGAAGTCAAAAAACATGATCCTCACAGTGCTCCCCGCCTGCTCTAGGTGAGAGAGGGATCGGTGTAACAGGTAGATGACAGCGTCATCCACCCCAATTCCAGAACGGTAGGCGAACTGCAAGGGGTCCATCACTGAGCCCACCAGTGGCCGAAGGTGGTGCAGGATGAGCCTTTCCATGGTCTTCATCAGATGAGAAGTCAAGGCAACAGGCCTGAAGTGGTTGGGCTCCCTGGGGTGTGCGATTTTTGGCACGCACAGGCATGCACAACAGGCGCCTGCAGACACAGTACAGCAGGAACAAACATGTCAGCTGCATAAGGTGAATATCATTAGTGTCTCGGTTTAGCATTACAGTGTATGATATAGAATTAATAAATACAGCTGAGGTAGTTTTATTAAAACTGAAGGTGGAACTGTTAACAATGACCAAACATGTTAAATCTTGGTTTCATTTTAAAGCACGTTAGTGAGCCACATTATTGCACTCGATCAAAAGTGAATCTATTACCATAAACATATTCAACCATACACAAACACCACCAGAAACACACGAGCACCTTAAACAGTTACTAAAACTATATCGTTCATGGCTCATATTAGAAGTTTTATTTTAAATATTTTTAACAGAAATCAGTGGGCCTCAGGCTGGAGACAGGAAATGCTTGTTAGAAAGTATTAAGAAGTGTTTTTATGATGGATGCAAAGTTCGAAGGACAAATAGAAAATCCAACCAACAAAGGTGGAGCGTGTGAGGAAATCAACGGGGGGAGTCCACTGGAGGGCGCCAAAGGGCATTTTCGATCCATCCATCCATCCATCCAATTTTTTTTTTCAAATTCTCTGCAGACATTTTAATATTGCAACAGCAAATGGAGTTTTGAGCTACTCTTAACGGATGTCAGTGCCATTTTTTTAAGTATTATTATTATTATTATTAGCATTAGTGTTAAAACTAGCGCATGTTTAAGGTAAACTGAATATTGAGTTTCATTAAAAACACGTTTAAGTGTTTTCAAACACTTTGAGTCTGACATTCTTTGCATAAAAAGATTTACAGCACTGAAAACTGAAAATTAAAACAACAACGAGTTTGTTTGTCTTTGTGTTTTTTACATTTTTTCGCTTCATTTGACACTCGAAACATGACACAGTCCAATCATGGTTCTGTGGTGTCAGAGGGATAAAACTGTGGCACCAAAAATAGGGCTAAAAGATGTCACAGGCGCACAAAATTTAAAAATATGACTGCTTTGCTAATCGTCACATCATAGCTACTTGGCTCCATGAGTGTGTGTGTGTGTGTTTATTTTTTCCTGTAGGAGACCCCTGCTTGCCCCCACCCCCC
>NC_031972.2:64544578-64569578 GCF_001858045.2 Oreochromis niloticus
TTCCAAACGAGAGATAAGAATATTGTGGTCAACAGTACCAAACGCTGCAGTAAGATCTAAAAGCACAAGGATCACAGGACTTGCACAATCATTAATTAAAAAGATGTTGTTAAAAACACGTAAAAGTGCTGTTTCAGTGGAGTGTACATGTTTAAAACCAGACTGAAAAACTTCCATGATACCATCAGTATCTAAAAACGTAATCAGTTGCGTAAAACCCCTTTTTAAAGAGCCATGCAGAGATAACATCCACAGGAGAACCAGAGGGTTTAATTTGCCTAACCATCTCGTTAAGATGGTTAGGCAGCTTAGGCAAAGGCCCACTGAGAATAACTGAGATGGGTTCAAACTGGTATAAGGCAGCTGAACAGGGACTAAACGTGGATGGGTCATATGTAGGAGGTACTATTGCTGACCTGATGGACTCAACCTTGTTTACAAAAAAAGAAAGAAACTGATTGTGTGTAAAGGTACAATCAGTGCTGAAAGACACATACGGGTTTTAGAGCAACATATGATCCCATCCACACGGAAAGACCTGGGATGTTTCAGCGAGACGATGCTAAATAAACCATATAATCTATCTCTTTCTGCTGGAATTCGAGCTGAGCTGGCCTGCCTGCAATCCAGACCTTTCACCAATTTCAAACATTTGGCACATAATGAAACAAAAAAATACATGACAAAGAAAATCTAGGACAGTTGAGCTCTACAATTCTATATCAGACAAGAATAGAACAACATTCCTGTTCTACAAGTCCAGCATGTGGTTCCTTACTTCCCACACTGTCTTAACTTTTTAATATATATATATATATATGTACATATATATATATATATATATATGTACATATATATATATATATATATATATATATATATATATATATATACATATAGATATATATATATATAGATATATATATAGATAGATATAGATATAATTCAATTCAATTCAATTTTATTTATATAGTGCCAAATCACAACAAAAGTCGCCTCAAGGCGCTTTATATTGTACAGTAGATCGCACAATAATAAATACAGAGAAAAACCCAACAATCATATGACCCCCTATGAGCAAGCACTTTGGCGACAGTGGGAAGGAAAAACTCCCTTTTAACAGGAAGAAACCTCCGGCAGAACCAGGCTCAGGGAGGGGCGGCCATCTGCTGCGACCGGTTGGGGTGAAAGAAGGAAAACAGGATGAAAGACATGCTGTGGAAGAGAGACAGAGATTAATAACAGATATGATTCGATGCAGAGAGGTCTATTAGCACATAGTGAGTGAGAAAGGTGACTGGAAGGGAAAAACTCAATGCATCATGGGAATCCCCGGCAGCCTACGTCTATTGCAGCATAACTAAGGGAGGATTCAGGGTCACCTGGTCCAGCCCTAACTATATGCTTTAGCAAAAAGGAAAGTTTTAAGCCTAATCTTGAAAGTAGAGATAGTGTCTGTCTCCCGAATCCAAACTGGAAGTTGGTTCCACAGAAGAGGGGCCTGAAAACTGAAGGCTCTGCCTCCCATTCTACTTTTAAATACTCTAGGAACAACAAGTAGGCCTGCAGTGCAAGAGCGAAGTGCTCTAATAGGGTGATATGGTACTACAAGGTCATTAAGATAAGATGGGGCCTGATTATTTAAGACCTTGTATGTGAGGAGCAGGATTTTGAATTCAATTCTGGATTTAACAGGAAGCCAATGAAGGGAAGCCAAAACAGGAGAAATCTGCTCTCTCTTTCTAGTCCCTGTCAGTACTCTTGCTGCAGCATTTTGGATCAGCTGAAGGCTTTTCAGGGAGTTTTTAGGACATCCTGATAATAATGAATTACAGTAGTCCAGCCTGGAAGTAATAAATGCATGAACTAGTTTTTCAGCATCACTCTGAGACAGGATATTTCTAATTTTAGAGATGTTGCGCAAATGGAAGAAAGCAGTCTTACATATTTGTTTAATATGTGCGTTGAAGGACATGTCCTGGTCAAAAATGACTCCAAGGTTTCTCACAGTGTTACTGGAGGCCAAGGTAATGCCATCCAGAGTAAGAATCTGCTTAGATACCATATTTCTAAGATTTTCAGGGCCGAGTACAACAACCTCAGTTTTATCTGAATTAAGAAGCAGAAAGTTAGCGGCCATCCAGGTCTTTATGTCTTTAAGACATTCCTGCAGTTTAACTAATTGGTGTGTGTTACCTGGCTTCATGGATAGATAGAGCTGCGTGTCATCTGCATAGCAGTGAAAATTTATGCTATGTCTTCTAATGATGTTGCCTAGGGGAAGCATGTATAATGTAAATAGAATTGGTCCTAGCACTGAACCCTGTGGAACACCATAATTGACCTTAGTGTGTGAAGAGGACTCTCCATTTACATGTACAAATTGGAGTCTATTAGATAGATATGATACAAACCACTGCAGTGCAGTACCTGTAATACCTACAGCATGTTCTAATCGCTCTAATAGGATATTATGGTCAACAGTATCGAATGCAGCACTGAGGTCTAGCAGGACAAGCACAGAGATGAGTCCACTGTCAGAGGCCATAAGAAGATCATTTGTAACCTTCACTAAAGCTGTTTCTGTGCTGTGATGAGCTCTGAAACCTGACTGAAACGCTTCAAATAAGCCATTCCTCTGCAGATGATCAGTTAGCTGTTTGACAACTACTCTTTCAAGGATTTTTGATATGAAAGGAAGGTTGGAGATTGGCCTATAATTAGTTAAGACTGCTGGGTCTAGAGATGGCTTTTTAAGTAAAGGTTTAACTACAGCCACCTTGAAGGCCTGTGGTACATAGCCGATTATTAGAGATAGGTTGATCATATTTAAGATTGAAGCATTAATTAATGGCAGGACTTCTTTGAGCAGTTTTGTAGGAATGGGGTCTAAAAGACACGTTGATGGTTTGGAGGAATTAATTATTGAAGTTAACTCAGAAAGATCAATTGGAGAAAAAGAGTCTAACTTAACATTGATGGTACTAAGAGTAGCTGTAGATAATATTACATCTGTGGGATGATTATTGGTAATTTTTTCTCTAATGATAAAAATTTTATTTGTGAAGAAGTTCATGAAGTCATTACTAGTTAACGTTAAAGGGATGGTTGGCTCAGTAGAGCTCTGACTTTTTGTCAGCCTGGCTACAGTGCTGAAGAGAAACCTGGGGTTGTTCTTATTTTCTTCAATCAGTGACGAATAGTAAGATGTTCTGGCTTTGCGGAGGGCTTTCTTATAAAGCAGCAAACTATTTCTCCAGGCTAAATGATGATCCTCTAAATTTGTGACACGCCATTTCCTCTCCAGCTTACGAGTTATCTGCTTTAGGCTACGTGTTTGAGAATTATACCACGGAGTCAGGGACTTTGGATTTGAGGCCTTAGTTTTCACAGGAGCTACAGTATCCAGAGTCGTACGTAGTGAGGAGGTAAAATTATTAACAAAATAATCGACCTCTGTTGGAGTAGCGTTCAGATAGCTGCTCTGCTCTATGTTGGTACAGGGCATTGAAGATGATAACAGTGGGTGGATTATATTCTTAAACTTAGTTACAGCACTTTCAGAAAGACATCTACTTTGATAAAGTCTACTCTCCACTGCTGTGTAATCAATTATTGTAAATGTAAATGTTATCAGGAAATGATCAGACAGCAGAGGGTTTTCAGGAAACACTGTTAAATGTTCAGTTTCTATGCCATATGTTAAAACAAGATCTAGAGTGTGATTAAAGTGGTGGGTGGGTTCTTTTACATTTTGAGAGAAGCCAATTGAGTCTAATAACAGATTAAATGCGATGTTGAGGCTGTCATTTTTAGCATCTACATGGATGTTAAAATCACCCACAATAATTATTTTATCTGAGCTGAGCACTAAATCAGATAAAAAGTCTGAGAAATCAGAGAGAAACTCTGTGTAAGGCCCAGGTGGACGATAGATGATAACAAGTAAGACTGGTTTCTGAGTTTTACAGCTGGGGTGGACGAGGCTAAGCATCAGGCTTTCAAATGAATTAAAAGTCTGTCTTGGTCTTTCGTTAATTAATAGGCTGGTGTGAAAAATTGCTGCCACACCGCCCCCTCGGCCTGTGCTTCGAGATTTCTGGTAGTTAGAATGACTCGGGGGTGTTGATTCATTTAAACTAACATACTCATCCGGCTGCAACCAGGTTTCTGTAAGGCAGAGTAAATCGATTTGTTGATCAATTATTAAGTCATGTACTAACAGAGACTTGGAGGAGAGAGACCTAATATTTAATAATCCACATTTCACTGTTTTACTCTTTGGTTCAGATGTGGATACTGTATTGTTCTTTCTTTGTGATTTTTTATGTTTAAGTTGTTTATTGCTGGTTTTTGGTTTGTTTTTTGTCTTTTTGGGAGCTGACACAGTCTCAATGGAGATGGGTTTTTCGGGGGGTAGCAGGAGGAGAGAAACTGCAGAGAGGCGTGTAAGACTGCAACTCTGCTTCCTGGTCCCAACTCTGGATAGTCATATTTTGGGGGGTTTAATAAATTTGTCCATATTTCTAGAAATGAGAGCTGCTCCATCCAAAGTGGGATGGATGCCGTCTCTCCTAACAAGACCAGGTTTCCTCCAGAAGGTTTGCCAATTATCTATGAAGCCCACATCGTTTCTGGGACACCACTCAGACAGCCAGCAATTTAAGGAGAACATGCGGCTAAACATGTCACTCCTGGTCTGATTGGGGAAGGGACCAGAGAAAACTACAGAGTCCGACATTGTTTTGGCAAAGTTACACACCGATTCAATATTGATTTTAGTGACCTCCGATTGGCGTAACCGGGTGTCATTACTGCCGACGTGAATTATGATCTTACTGTATTTACGTTTACCCTTAGCCAGCAGTTTTAAATTTCCTTCAATGTCGCCTGCTCTGGCCCCTGGAAGACAATTGACTATGGTTGCCGGTGTCTCTAGCTTCACATGTCTGAGAACAGAATCACCAATTACCAGAGTTTGACCCCCGGCGGGTGTGTCGCCGAGTGGGGAAAAACGGTTAGACACATGAACAGGTTGGTGGTGTACCTGGGGCTTCTGTTTAGGACTATGCTTCCTCCTCACCGTCACCCAGCCGCCCTCTTTCCCCAGCTGCTTGGGGTCTGCCGGGGAACAGCTAGCGGGGCCTACGCTATCTTCGGCTGCACCAGCTACAGGGGCCTGGATAGCTACGGGTGAATGAAGGGTGCGAAGCCGAGTCTCCAATTCAGTAATCCTGGCCTCCAGAGCTGCAAATATGCTACATTTATTACAGGTATCATTACTGCTAAAGGAGGCCGAGGAGTAACTAAACATCTGACACAATGAGCAGGAAAGTGCAGGAGGGACAGGTGAAGTAGCCATGGTGCTAACGAGTCGGCTACGAGCTAAGCTAAGCTAGCGAAACAGTAAAGAGACAGTGAGTGAATACTTTGGCTATAAATTAGGTAGTGAGTACACAGAAAGGGTGATTCAGATGAAGCACGTTAAGATTATACTATGAAAAAGGGATGTATCAAAAGATTTAAATTAAATTGCTAAGCAGAAAAGCTACTCAGAAACACCACTGTGTTTGAGCAGGAACAGGAAGTGATACTCTACCACAAAGCGAGCGAACACCAAGTGACAGCGCCCAATTAGTTGCCTTGAGTACCAATCACAGAGTTTGGGAATATCTACAATCACAGCTAGATAGATAGATATAGATATAGATATAGGTGTATGGTTCCTCATCTAAGAAAGGGAATAACCTGCAGCTCCACTCAGTGCATCGTGAAAATGATTTACTACCATGAGTAACTGTTTACTGTTGGGACTGCTCTGACCCCCACCCCCCACTTCCTGTGGCTTTTAGACACAGGAAACACTTTAACAGTTCACATGTGTAAATAAAGCAACCTACTGAAAAATCCTGCATTACACTAGATCATAATAATCATCTGTCCTTTGTGACATCATTCTACCCAGTGCTCAAGTAATTTATGGAAAGAGTAAATAAATAAGCCCTTACCCGATTAACTTCACTGACAAAGTAAAGTTCAAACTCCCCAACAACACATGTGAGTGAGCATTAAACATGTAAGAGGACTTTAAAGCTACATGACATGAACTAAAGTGGGACCTGTCTAGTGTGCGTGTGAAGATGAGACCAGACTGCACGTCAGAACTCTTTGGTACAGCAACCACAGATTTTCTGTTTAATTAATGAACCTTTTACTGCGTCACCAGCATTTGTTGCCCTGCAGCAAACACACACACACACACACACACACACACGAGACACTAAAATACTGGGCTTTGTGAGTGTGTGTGTGTCTTCAAGCTATCTGAATGGGTGACATGGTTTTGGAGCAATCAATGACATGGGTGTCATAAAAGGAGCGTTTCTTTTCGGAAAAAGGGTTGGGAGCATATGCTGCAGCCTGAGGTCTTGTTCCTAACCCTGGAACTCTTGTTAGGCGGAAAAGTAATGATTAAAACATTTGGCCTTTTGTCCTGCACAGATGCACCACAAAAAGGCAAAAATCTTTTAGGCTTATGCTAAACTCCTAGATACACATCTTTGAACAGCTGCACTCAGACGCCTTCAGTTCTTCTCTGGTCGTGTGTGTGTGTGTGTGTGTGTGCGTGTGTGCGTTATTAAAGCTTAATTAGATGTGCTTCATTTTCTCTCTGTCTCTATCTCAGAGGATCTTTGATCCAAACATATATTTATCTAATCTCTTTAGAAACACCAATAAAACAAACTACATCACATGCCACCACAAACACACACACAGAGGTTCGACCTGCTGGATCTTGTTCATAGTTTAATTAAGATCTCTGTCTGTTATTGTGAGACATACCTGAGAGTCTGATAGTCTTATTTCCTCTGTCTGCGTACAGTATGTTTGTGTTGACAAGAGAAAAAACAGATTTCAACGTTGTGTTTATATCTCCCTGCTCATTGGTGTTCGCTCGCTTTGTGGTAGAGTATCACTTCCTGTTCCTGCTCAAACACAGTGGTGTTTCTGAGTAGCTTTTCTGCTTAGCAATTTAATTAAAATCTTTTGATACATAGCTTTTTCATAGTATAATCTTAACGTGCTTCAGCTGAATCACCCTTTCTGTGTGCTCACTGCCTAACTTATAGCCAAAGTATTCACTCACTGTCTCTGTACTGTTTCGCTAGCTTAGCTTAGCTCGTAGCCGACTCGTTAGCACCATGGCTACTTCACCTGTCCCTCCTGCACTTTCCTGCTCATTGTGTCAGATGTTTAGTTACTCCTCGGCCTCCTTTAGCAGTAATGATACCTGTAACAAATGTAGCATATTTGCAGCTCTGGAGGCCAGGATTACTGAATTGGAGACTCGGCTTCGCACCCTTCATTCACCCGTAGCTATCCAGGCCCCTGTAGCTGGTGCAGCCGAAGATAGCGTAGGCCCCGCTAGCTGTTCCCCGGCAGACCCAAGCAGCTGGGGAAAGAGGGCGGCTGGGTGACGGTGAGGAGGAAGCATAGTCCTAAACAGAAGCCCAGGTACACCACCAACCTGTTCATGTGTCTAACCGTTTTTCCCCACTCGGCGACACACCCGCCGGGGGTCAAACTCTGGTAATTGGCGATTCTGTTCTCAGACATGTGAAGCTAGAGACACCGGCAACCATAGTCAATTGTCTTCCAGGGGCCAGAGCAGGCGACATTGAAGGAAATTTAAAACTGCTGGCTAAGGGTAAACGTAAATACAGTAAGATCATAATTCACGTCAGCAGTAATGACACCCGGTTACGCCAATCGGAGGTCACTAAAATCAATATTGAATCGGTGTGTAACTTCGCCAAAACAATGTCGGACTCTGTAGTTTTCTCTGGTCCCCTCCCCAATCAGACCAGGAGTGACATGTTTAGCCGCATGTTCTCCTTAAATTGCTGGCTGTCTGAGTGGTGTCCCAGAAACGATGTGGGCTTCATAGATAATTGGCAAACCTTCTGGAGGAAACCTGGTCTTGTTAGGAGAGACGGCATCCATCCCACTTTGGATGGAGCAGCTCTCATTTCTAGAAATATGGACCAATTTATTAAACCCCCCAAAATATGACTATCCAGAGTTGGGACCAGGAAGCAGAGTTGCAGTCTTACACGCCTCTCTGCAGCTTCTCTCCTCCTGCTACCCCCCCAAAAACCCATCTCCATAGAGACTGTGTCAGCTCCCAAACAGACAAAAAACAAACTAAAAACCAGCAATAAACAACTTAAACATAAAAAATCCCAAAGAAAGAACAATACAGTATCCACATCTGAACCAAAGAGTAAAACAGTGAAATGTGGATTATTAAATATTAGGTCTCTCTCCTCCAAGTCTCTGTTAGTACATGACTTAATAATTGATCAACAAATCGATTTACTCTGCCTTACAGAAACCTGGTTGCAGCAGGATGAGTATGTTAGTTTAAATGAATCAACACCCCCGAGTCATTCTAACTACCAGAAACCTCGAAGCACAGGCACACGAGGGGGCGGTGTGGCAGCAATTTTTCACACCAGCCTATTAATTAACGAAAGACCAAGACAGACTTTTAATTCATTTGAAAGCCTGATGCTTAGCCTCGTCCACCCCAGCTGTAAAACTCAGAAACCAGTCTTACTTGTTATCATCTATCGTCCACCTGGGCCTTACACAGAGTTTCTCTCTGATTTCTCAGACTTTTTATCTGATTTAGTGCTCAGCTCAGATAAAATAATTATTGTGGGTGATTTTAACATCCATGTAGATGCTAAGAATGACAGCCTCAACATGGCATTTAATCTGTTATTAGACTCAATTGGCTTCTCTCAAAATGTAAAAGAACCCACCCACCACTTTAATCACACTCTAGATCTTGTTTTAACATATGGCATAGAAACTGAACATTTAACAGTGTTTCCTGAAAACCCTCTGCTGTCTGATCATTTCCTGATAACATTTACATTTACAATAATTGATTACACAGCAGTGGAGAGTAGACTTTATCACAGTAGATGTCTTTCTGAAAGTGCTGTAACTAAGTTTAAGAATATATTCCACCCACTGTTATCATCTTCAATGCCCTGTACCAACATAGAGCAGAGCAGCTATCTGAACGCTACTCCAACAGAGGTCGATTATCTTGTTAATAATTTTACCTCCTCACTACGTACGACTCTGGATACTGTAGCTCCTGTGAAAACTAAGGTCTCAAATCAGAAGTACCTGACTCCGTGGTATAATTCTCAAACACGTAGCCTAAAGCAGATAACTCGTAAACTGGAGAGGAAATGGCGTGTCACAAATTTAGAGGATCATCATTTAGCCTGGAGAAATAGTTTGCTGCTTTATAAGAAAGCCCTCCGCAAAGCCAGAACATCTTACTATTCGTCACTGATTGAAGAAAATAAGAACAACCCCAGGTTTCTCTTCAGCACTGTAGCCAGGCTGACAAACAGTCAGAGCTCTACTGAGCCAACAATCCCTTTAACGTTAACTAGTAATGACTTCATGAACTTCTTCACAAATAAAGTTTTTATCATTAGAGAAAAAATTACCAATAATCATCCCACAGATGTAATATTATCTACAGCTACTTTTAATACCATCGATGTTAAGTTAGACTCTTTTTCTCCAATTGATCTTTCTGAGTTAACTTCAATAATTACTTCCTCCAAACCATCAACGTGTCTTTTAGACCCCATTCCTATAAAACTGCTCAAAGAAGTCCTGCCATTAATTAATGCTTCAATCTTAAATATGATCAACCTATCTCTAATAATCAGCTATGTACCACAGGCCTTCAAGCTGGCTGTAGTTAAACCTTTACTTAAAAAGCATCTCTAGACCCAGCAGTCTTAGCTAATTATAGGCCAATCTCCAACCTTCCTTTCATATCAAACATCCTTGAAAGAGTAGTTGTCAAACAGCTAACTGATCATCTGCAGAGGAATGGCTTATTTGAAGCGTTTCAGTCAGGTTTCAGAGCTCATCACAGCACAGAAACAGCTTTAGTGAAGGTTACAAATGATCTTCTTATGGCCTCTGACAGTGGACTCATCTCTGTGCTTGTCCTGCTAGACCTCAGTGCAGCGTTCGATACTGTCGACCATAATATCCTATTAGAGCGATTAGAACATGCTGTAGGTATTACAGGTACTGCACTGCAGTGGTTTGTATCATATCTATCTAATAGACTCCAATTTGTACATGTAAATGGAGAGTCCTCTTCACACACTAAGGTCAATTATGGAGTTCCACAGTGTTCAGTGCTAGGACCAATTCTGTTTACATTGTACATGCTTCCCTTAGGCAGCATCATTAGAAGACATAGCATAAATTTTCACTGCTATGCAGATGACACGCAGCTCTATCTGTCCATGAAGCCAGGTAACACAGACCAGTTAGTTAAACTGCAGGAATGTCTTAAAGACATAAAGACCTGGATGGCCGCTAACTTTCTGCTTCTTAATTCAGATCAAACTGAGGTTATTGTACTCGGCCCTGAAAATCTTAGAAATATGGTATCTAAGCAGATTCTTACTCTGGATGGCATTACCTTGGCCTCCAGTAATGCTGTGAGGAACCTTGGAGTCATTTTTGACCAGGACATGTCCTTCAACGCACATATTAAACAACTATGTAAGACTGTTTTCTTCCATTTGCGCAACATCTCTAAAATTAGAAATATCCTGTCTCAGAGTGACGCTGAAAAACTAGTTCATGCATTTATTACTTCCAGGCTGGACTACTGTAATTCTTTATTATCAGGATGTCCTAAAAACTCCCTGAAAAGCCTTCAGCTGATCCAAAATGCTGCAGCAAGAGTCCTGACAGGGACTAGAAAGAGAGAGCAGATTTCTCCTGTTTTGGCTTCCCTTCATTGGCTTCCTGTTAAATCCAGAATTGAATTCAAAATCCTGCTCCTCACATACAAGGTCTTAAATAATCAGGCCCCATCTTATCTTAATGACCTTGTAGTACCATATCACCCTATTAGAGCACTTCGCTCTCACACTGCAGGCCTACTTGTCGTTCCTAGAGTATTTAAAAGTAGAATGGGAGGCAGAGCCTTCAGTTTTCAGGCCCCTCTTCTGTGGAACCAGCTTCCAGTTTGGATTCGGGAGACAGACACTATCTCTACTTTCAAGATTAGGCTTCAAACTTTCCTTTTTGCTAAAGCATATAGTTAGGGCTGGACCAGGTGACCCTGAATCCTCCCTTAGTTATGCTGCAATAGACGTAGGCTGCCGGGGATTCCCATGATGCATTGAGTTTTTCCTTTCCAGTCACCTTTCTCACTCACTATGTGTTAATAGACCTCTCTGCATCGAATCATATCTGTTATTAATCTCTGTCTCTCTTCCACAGCATGTCTTTATCCTGTCTTCCTTCTCTCACCCCAACCGGTCGCAGCAGATGGCCCCGCCCCTCCCTGAGCCTGGTTCTGCCGGAGGTTTCTTCCTGTTAAAAGGGAGTTTTTCCTTCCCACTGTCGCCAAAGTGCTTGCTCATAGGGGGTCATATGATTGTTGGGTTTTTCTCTGTATCTATTATTGTGCGATCTACTGTACAATATAAAGCGCCTTGAGGCGACTTTTGTTGTGATTTGGCGCTATATAAATTAAATTGAATTGAATTGCATAATCAAACATCCATTCCTCATTTTGTTGCAAGTGCCAATAAGACTTAGCTGTCAAATGTAAATTAATATCAAACTCAAACAGCATTTTGTGTCTGTAAATGTTTCCTGACTATCCCTGGAAGCTTTAATAGCAACAAAGCATAATCAATATAAAAGCATTGGAAATACCCAAATGAAATATCTATGTGTTTCCTGCTGTCTCATGTCCAAATCTGAGGAAAACTTCAATCCATCCATTTTCTTCCATTTATGTAATTCAGCTGTCATAGCACAAAGGGTAGGGTAGCCCCAGGACAGGTCACCCGTCTGTCACTGTGCTTCAGTAAAACATTTTTTAATGTAATTTATGAGAAACGTAAAGCTCACAAATGGGCATGTTAATAATAAAAAAACATAGTGTATTATGATGCCGTGATCACAGCAGCTTTTCTCCAACCTTCAGCGAAGCATACTCGACTAAAGCATACGTTTACGAAATTTCAGGCACATTCGGGGGAAAAAGCAGAGAAACTCCAAATATTAAGGCAATGCGACTTAAACTTTGTTAAAAGGGTTCTGGTTGATACATTTTCTCATTCATCGAATGAATCACAGTCAGAGGACTTTAGTCATCCAAAGGGTGAATCGTTTTGTTACAGACACTCACTTAAAATGTAAATATGAAACAAAGAACAAAGACCAAAAAGTGGAATCTTAATTAAAAATAATAAATATTCTCGGTGTCATAAAGAGGAGCTATAGCCTGAAGTTTAACGGCCACAGGTACAATGATTTCCTGCAGCATTCGCTGATGCATCGTGGGTGAATGAGTCTTCTGAGATGGAGAGGCTGTGGAGGATTTTTCGGAGGTAAACTTATTTATTTATTCAGGTTTGGCACAGACTTTATGTCAGACATCCTTCCCTCCACAAGCCGTAGTTCACTAATCTCTCAAGGATATTTATGTCGTTTTAATTGTACCTAAGGAACAGATGATGAGATGACCCAGCTGAAACATCATGTGTTTCCATAGCCAAAATGCAGCAGCATGGAAAAAAGGTGAACGTTTTGCTGGTCTGGTTTGACACAGCTATTTCCCCCCAAAAAGTCCTCACTCTTCTCAGTAACCTGGTATTTCTTACTGTATGTGTTCTTTAAAAGTCAGGCACAGTCTGTCTGAGGAGAAGAACTTCAAAGGATTCGTCGATTGCATCAGTAAATCTGTAAATGTGATAGAGCCAGACTGACTGCATGTCTGCACAATCAGAATACCACCCATCATTTCTACAGCAACACAACATTTTATTTTTCCTGCAGGATTTCTTTTTAAAGCAAAACACACACACCGCCCCCTCTTTATGCTCTCCCTCCCGCTTCCTCTTCTCACATAAGGATCCTATAAAGTTACTGCGGCCCAAAGTAGACGCATGCGCGTTGGGTAGCGTGTGTAGTAGTATTATTATTATTGTGAATGGGGGGATGGAGGTGTGGGCATGGGGTAGAGTGGAATTGGGATGGGGGTGGGTGGCTGAGGGGGGCGGTATTTTCGGTGTACAGTCACAAGAGCGACTCGACGGAGCCAGGAAGTAGACTGTTGATGCCTTCAAGTACTTTCTAAACTGTCGTAAATGTGACCTTTGACAGCGGCGCTAACGACCTGCCAAAGCGTTACCAAGAAGGAAAAAAGGAGAGAAAGAGAAAACAAGAGCTCTGTTATTATATGAGAAACTGAAGGAAGAATTGTAACAAACGGCTGCTTGTACCCCCGACTTTCACAATGATACTGCATACTGTTAGTGATGAATTGTAGCTATTTCTTTTTTAAAAATTCATTTTAACTCCGGGCATACTGCATTTTGAAAGCATTTTGACCTTTTGCTAAATCATGCTGATACATGAATGAAAATGCAAATTATGCTACACACCAGACAAATATTTCCTGTGCTTCCAGAGCATAAAACAGCTTTGTTCCCTGGCATCCCCTGCATTTATTCTAATAGCAACTTTACAGACTTAATGGCCTTTGTTTGGTGCTTTAAGGTTATCTGTATCCCAAAAATCCCTCTTGACCCACGGGTAATCGGCAGGCCCACTGAGAAGAAGCACTTGAAAGTTACAGGTAGACTTGAGACGCGCTCATTTGTTGCCACTTGCAACGCTCGTCGGGAGGGAGGGAGGGAGAGCTACACGGTCAAACTGAGCTTTATCTATCGCTGTGGGTCACTTAATAAGAGCCATTTGGAGCCAGAGGCGACCCGGAGCGCGCAGGAGCCGCAAGCAGAGGCAGATCATCAGTGTGTCAGCAGCAGTCACAATCACATAGATCAGCAGCACAGAGCACATTGCTCCACACAGGGAAGGAAAAAAACACAGAGTGAGAGAGAGAGAGAGAGAAAGGGAGAGAGAGAGAGAGAGAGAGAGACAGACACGGAAGAGAAGTGAGTGAAAGAGAGACTGAGTGAGGGACGGACGGCAGCACACACTTTAACTTGTACTCTGCGCTGCGGGATAATTACCAAAAAAAGAAAAAGAGGCGAATCTCAAGTGGCCGCAAAGTGTTGGTGAAGATGCCGCGGGTAGTCCCGGACCAGAGGAGCAAGTTTGAGAATGAGGAGTTTTTCCGCAAGTTGAGCAGGGAGTGTGAGGTGAGTCTGCTGCGCTTCTACACTCGGCGGAAATAAAGAGAGAAAGGAGGCTCGTTAGAGGAGAGAAGCGTGCTGGCGGCTCAACTGTAACAAACTTCACACTGTTGGGTAAAACTAATAAAGACTGGTAGCGCACAGAGAGGCTTTGTTATAAGCTGCTTCGACATTGTTACTCTTTGTTACTTTGCTCTTTTCCTTTATGTCGTTATGGATTTATTTGTGGTATTAATCCTGGATGAACAAAAAAAAATTCTATGTATTTTTTTTGTTTTTTGTTTTTGTTAAAAGTACAAAACCCAGCGTAGAAAGAGGGATCTGTTTCTGACATCAAAAATCAAAATTCCTGTCGCTTATCTTCAAATTGCAGCTTACTGAATATCAATCAGTCCCATTCAGTGCAGATGCCAAATCAAATTCAGCTTTATGTAACATGTATGTGTGTGTTATTCTTTTCTCTGTAGATTAAATACACTGGCTTCAGAGACCGGCCCCACGAGGAGAGACAAGCTCGTTTCCAGAACGCCTGCAGAGATGGACGGTCAGAAGTGGTGAGCACAAAACAAACATTTTCTCATTCCTTTTTACTTCTTATAGAAAATACCTGGATGGGGAGGGTAGTCCTATGTACCCATAATGTGACACAAACAGTGGGAACAGTGCAACCTGAAACTGTAAGTTTTCATTTTTATAACAAGCACACTGATGTGGATATGATGTACAGTGGATGGATGGTGTGTCTTATTCGCTCTGTTGTGAATGGCACTAGTATATATTAAATTACAAAGACACGATCACGGCACTAATACGTGACACTGTGAAACTGTATTGTTAAACTCGCTTTGTGCGTGTGCGGATATTTTGATGCGTCCCTGCACCAGGAAGTAGACCTGTTATCAGACATGCAGACCCACCAGACTTTACTTCACTCGCAGGCTTCTTTCGTCTGTGTTCTGCAGCTGCAGTCGTCACGTGTTATCACGCAGGCTTCACGGTTCCAACGAACGCTGCAGGAGGTGCAATTTGGGGCCTGAAAGCTGCCACTTAAACTAAACCTCACCTTGCTTCTCTAATGTTGTTGTACACAGGAACCAGACGACAGTAATGATACAAAAGAGTATTCACTCATTTTTTAAAATAATCATATAACTGATTAATACCTGGCAATTAGATTACTATTTTAGTTTAGACACTCATTCCAGTTGTGCTGGGCGGTCCCGTGCTCTGCTGTCGACTGCGTCACACTGATTTATGTAAAAAGTTGCCTTTATTTTCCCTTACGGAGGAGCAGCCTGTGGGTAGCTGCTGCAGCAGGAGGTAACAGTGAGCTGGATCTGCCATTTATCCGTTTCCCCGCCTCGCTCCGCTCTTCCAGTGCATCCAGTCAAACGTCCAGTTTGGAAATGGATGCCTCCCAAAAGCAAATGGCTTTACTCATACGAGCTCACTGTCACAGCAGCACAATGTAAATTATAGTGCAACGCAGGTAAAACTGCAGTATTCTCAGGGGACAAATAGTCAGTACAGCAGTGCGCTCTCTTTGTTGTACCCAAACAGTCTAAGCAGCATTTAATGTTGCTGTGTTTTGTGAAGGCTTTAAAACAAATCTGAGTACATAGATGAGATGAATTCTGTGAACTCCAGAGTGAAGCATGTCCCTCTGAAATGTAGCGTGTAGAAGTAGCTCAGTGCCGAACTTTAACAGTAACACAAAGCAACATTGTAACAGAAACGTATCTGCATATTTTACTGTCTTCGCTTCTGTGGAAATATGATAAAGCTTTCTCCTTACAGTAAGCGCAAACAAACCCACGTGACCTGCTTTTGTTTCTTTTCAACACACAGGGCGCAGTGTTTGCGATCAGCACTTTATAACATCAAAGCAAGTCTGGACACATTAATATTCTAATTATGCGATTAGCCAAGTCTGTTTCAAACTTTCTGTATCACGCCTCCAATAAAAGGTGAGGTCAGACGAGAAAGCAACTTCTGCCGTCTTAGTCATCCTCGTGGTATTTTTCACAAACACGCTGTCATCATCGCGGGACGGGGCAGCGGGGGTGAGCCTGGAGGGTGCAGGCCATCTAGTTTTACCATCTTTTAGTGGGCCGCGTTGCGTCTGTCTGTCTGTCCGCGCTGTATTTATAAGCCTCTTCTGCCGTGAGAATTGATGGCCACGGTTTTAATGGTTTGACGGCAGCTGTGACATCATGCCTCTGATTTATCTATCGGCCAGACGCCGCTAAAGACCTCCTGCTATTTTAACGGTCAGCGTGAACAACTATTAGACACAATGCGCGTCAAATGTGCTGTCGAGGTTGGCCTTTTATGGACGACCCAAACTCTTTTTAATACTGCTGGATTTTTCCTCCACCTTTAAAGTTTGACCTCCAACGTACAAATCAACGGATTAGGATGTGTTTGTAGTGACGTCACAACACGTTAACGTGTAGCTTTTAATAAAAGCCGATGTGTGTCAGCCTTGGCACAGTCAATCAATTATTAACTTTTAAAAACGATTAGGAAAAAAATGACATCATACATTTTTTTTCCAAGCAAAGACTTTGGAATCTCTGGGACTTTAAATAAATAGATTTCCAGAACAAACATGTGAGACATAATTCACGGCCTTTTTCGTAACTGTAGAATTAATTTTACTTGACATGAAAAAATCAAAGACAAACTTTTAGTGGTTTTGTTTTTCATTATTTTTTGAAAGTAAAATCAGATGTGCAGTAAGTCTTTAGAGTTAAATGGCTTTTAAAGAAACAGGCATTTATCTGGTTTTAAAAAAAATCCTCCTCATGTCTGTGCCTTAGTGTTTTGTTAGACACGTACGTATCACGAGAAATGAAATGAGGCGCGCGCGCACACACACACACACCGATGTGTGGCTCTAATCGCAGGGTCATTCTAAAATGTTCAGGACTGATCTGATGAATGGGACAATAATTCAAAGTAAATTATCTTCAGCTCAGCTCATTAGAGATGAGTCCTTTTCTAAACTACTATCGATTTTCATGCTGCGCTGCTCTCTCTGTCTCTCTCTGGATGTTCATCTCCCTTTACTTCATTTTCTTTGCTCCTCATACTGTACTTCTCTTCATCTCACTTCATGTCCTCCTCCACCTTTTGCCTCAGTTTCTTGTCTTTGTCTCCTTTCCTCCACTTCTTTGTTCTTTTCTGCTCCTTTGTCTTCGTTTCCCTCCATCTCTCTTTTTGCCTCCCCTTCCCTCTTTTTCCTGTCCAGCAGTAGTAAGCAGCAAATTGGTATCAGATGGTTGTAATCCAATACTTCAAATACAGCAGAAATGATGACTCGGGTGTTCTCGGAGCTCTCTGCTCCCCTCCGCGTCGTTCTGTCCTTCTTCTCTTTCATTCAGTTTTTGCTCACTCTCTGATGAGGGACAGATTTGAAAGGGTGCATAATTCATATGCTTCCAGTTTCAGTCGCATCACTAATGCCCTTAGTATTGATCTGTCTCAGCAAACGCAACACATCACACGGACACACAAAGACAATGGGCGCACACGCACAGATTCGCATTATAAAAACGACATTTTCTAACCTAATTTTCTGCCTCTCTGTTATTCGTTGCTTTCTGACTGCAACGGAGAAATGCTTTTTATTGATTTTCATTTCATTTGTGCTTCTGTGTGTTTGTGTGGAGGTACGTGTGCATATTCCGAGCGGAGCACATCCCATTAGAGCGAGAAGCTGTTGTACAGAAATCAGAAAAGAAGAAACACTAGAGCATGACGTGATTATATGTTTGTGAGGAGAGTAGGCCGCTGTTTCAGTTGGAGCTTTTGTTCTGAAATGAGAGCGGTTAGACCACGAAGAAACTCAGAAAGGCAAAAGGGAAAGAGGAGGAGGGGGTTTTGATACCTCGAACTTTAACATTTGTCACATATTTTCAGCATTTCAGGTTTCCTGCTGAATGTACTGGGATTCTTTTAAATTTATTATGCATTTCTGTATATTTTAAGAAAAAAACGATTAAAATTGATTAATTACAATAATGCAAATCTACTGAACTTCTAAATGCCAGCCTCTGGTTTGTAATCCAGTTTCAAGGCCCAAGCTGAGATATAACAGTAAGGTCGAGTAGATAAAAATGCTCATCCAGAGCCACAGCTGTGCAATATCTTATTATCACTTATCACTCTGAGGTCATTATATACTGACGCTTGGTCAGTCAATATTACCCCTCTTTACACCTTTTTAGGATTATTTTTTAATGTGCAGCCCAATAAAGTTCAATAAAAGTCACAAAACAAATAAAGAGCAAGCAACACTGTTAAATGTAACTCAGTTAGTTTGTCTTGTAGCTTGAGCTCAACATTGTGAAAGTCCATGTTTGAATTATTAAACCAAACCAAGTAGGTTTTTTTCTTTTTGCCTATCTAACCAAACAGTGACAGAAAAGGAAAAGTGTAAATATAGCCGTCCCAAATCCTCTCTTTGCTTGGACGTAATTAGCATCCTAATACAGAATTTTGACAGTTGTTGTTCTGCAGGAAAATGCTATACTGGCATGTATACTGATGCTAAAGCTGTGTTCATGTGTGACAGCAGTAGGTAATAAGCAAGAGACTGTAGGCAGAACATCACCGTAATTTCACCCGCTGGTTAATGAAGACCTGTGGACCAAAGTCCTGCATAAAATCTATTGTTATTTTTCTCAGAAGCTAAATGAAAATGAGCATTTTGAAGTCATGACATGGCCAAACACATGTTGCTTCAAAGCATGTCTAAAAAGTTTGTGAGAATATGTTGAGATCTGTCTTTAAACGGGAGTAAAAAATCAAAATCAAAACTTCATGCACATTTCAAATGATCTCGTTTCACCTCTGACCGACTCAATCGTGCATTTTCCATTCCTCCACAGGCCTTCGTAGCGACAGGTACCAACCTCTCTCTCCAGTTCTTCCCAGCCAACCTGCACGGAGATCAGAGGCAGGTTCCTACGAGGGAATACGTCGACTTCGAAAGGGAGTCGGGAAGGGTAGGATGAGTGAAAGATGCACCAGCTCCAGCAAACACATTTCTTTCATTTTGTAGTGTGAAGTGCAGCAGTCAGTGTGCAAGCGGCGAGACACGTTTTTTGCACCTTTAATCACGCAAACAGCAAAACCTCCACAGGTTTGAAAACATGTGTTTAGTCATGTGTGCCTGATTCATATAACTTTGACATTGTGAAACTTTTAACACAAAAAATAGAGAAATGGCGTCTGCCCCTTTGCTTTCTGTTCCGCTTTTATTCAAGAAATGAAAATGACACCAAAGACCAAAAAAAAAAGCCTCATGTGAATTTTTGAGTAGACGTGTATCAGGACACATTTGACTTCAACTTTAAGCCAATAACAGCTGACAGAAAGCACACTAATTTGGGTGTCAGAGGTCATACAGGTGCCCACGATGGACTTAAAGGGATCAATGAGCCTGTGGACGCCTTTTGTCTTTTTTGCAAAGATAAGCCTTTAAACCAGCGTGGGCTGATTGTGACGCTGTGAACAGGATCTTGTTCTCAGAGGTGAAATCGCTGCCGAGCTTCATCTCTCACGACAGCAAATTGATGAAAACCTTGTTTGAGGCCTGAGTGGGCCTCTTCTAACATCAAAGAACAAGTTAAACAACTTTGAGAGCTCAGAAGATGTTAGTTTGCTGCTGTTTCCAAAGTAATATCCACTGCTCGGTAAACCGGCACTGCCGTGTTTATCTGTATGTTAATTGTGTCCCCTGGCGCCAAGCCTGGACTCTTCCTATGGTTGTGTGTGTGTGTGTGTGTCAGAAGACCCTCCACGGACACTGGCCAGCTGAAATGAATGCCGGCTGGCGGCTCATTAAAAATGCATTCTGGGGAATCGATGGACCTCCGTGCCCTGAGGCTGACGGGCTAATCTCACACTGTTAATTATTTAGCTCAAGTGCCCTGACGTGTGTGTGTGTGTGCACTCGTGTTAATGGGTGATTAGCATTTTGCAGACTTTGTGTTTAGTGTCAGGCAAAAGAATGCATGCGTACGGCCGAGGCACAGTTTGTTTGCGTGTGCATGTAAGACTCTCCTCTTCTCTGTCACCTTAATGGTGCTCACAGATCTATGAAGTTTTAATGAGGCCAGCACTTGTCAGTGTAAAGCAGCTCAACAGTTGTTTCGTAGCACCAAAGTCGAGGCCTCGCTTTCTGTGTCTCCCTCACGAAACGAACAATGTTGACGCTTGTGCTGACAGCGTGGCGTTTGACTCCATATTCATGTTTTAAACTGAAACACACACGAGTCCTTCTGCTCGCTGTCCGGGTCGATGACACCCTCCTTTCATGCTTCTCCAACAAAAGACACAATGATAAGGTTTCAGTCTTTTCTTTGATGTAATATTCATTTCCATAAAAAAATACAGGAGAGCGTGGTTTCCCGAGTGCAAACAATTCCACTCTGCCTTATCAGTGCAGAGCCTTTGTTCGTGCACTCGGTGTACAGTTTCTGCAGTATTGCTCCACCAATATCCCATCTTTAGTTTCACGTACACAAACACACACTCACAGCCTGCCTCACTATCCCACTGGACCTCCCTGCAGAAGATGACTGTCAGGCCAGGCCAGAGATCTCGTGTACGTTGCAACTTCTTCTCTTAATTACTGTCACGGCTAACCCACACAGAGAAACCCGATGCTTGGGGATAGTTGGGGGTTTTAACTGCTTGCAAAACAATTCGTACAGACGAAAACTTTTCAAAATGAAATTACTGCACAGGGTAACTTTAGATATAAATGGGATTATCTTTCTTGTAGTTCTCCTGATCCTTTCTCTGTTCGTTATTCTTTTGATTTTACGTCAACATGCATACTGCATCACCTTTTTTCACTCTGTCAGCTGGAGTTAGATCCAGATCCTTTGGGTCCCTAAGTTAGATAAATGGTAAAGAAAATGGATCCATCCATCCCTCCGTCCACTCCCTGTATGTTTTGCACATATCCTCACTCCCACTCTATGGGCTTCAACCCCCACTCCTTTACTCACTCTCATCCTCACTTCATCCGCTCTACCCCTCCATTTCTCCCCTTTTCCCGCCTTCATTTCCAAACACTGATGGTGCCAAACCAAAAGAGTGGCACAGCCAGGTTAAACCTGGCGACCGAGCACATTATGGGGCGTGTGTGTGTGTGTGTGTAAGAAAGCGGGAGCGAGGCAGGGAGTGTAGAAGTTACAGGCTCTCTGTTTTGCTGCAGGCTAATGGGAGCCAGCTGTGGAGGAGGTTAATTTTAGTGTTAGCTGCTAACTTGCTATCAAGCCTCAGCCGTGCTCTGAACACAAACTGTAGCGTCAGCAGCAGCTTCGTCTGAAACAGACTACAGCACGGTTCTTATTTTAGAGTTTTGGAGCATTTAAAATGTCAAAACATCTCTGGTCACTATGTTTCGGTTTGACTTTGCGTCGCGCTCGGCGTTGGATTGGTCTATCTGGGTCAGCCGTGCCTTGTTCAGAGGCAGGTGTGACCTGAAAACTCGCCGAGTGGAATTAAACCCATTTCTAAATCAATGTTGGCTGTTTAACGACAAAACAGCTACACACTATTATTTAAGTTTCAAATACTGAGTGGTGCTTTTTTCTGTAATCAGAGTAGAACATCGTGTTTAAGCACATAACCTTTATCGCTATTCACATAAATATGTGTTTTGTTAGATGCTTGTTAAGTCATCTTTTTGTTCATGAAAGTCCTTAAAAGTCCTTTTTCCCCTTCATTGATTCTTTTGTGGGAGTAACCACGCTTCTAAAACAGATATCTGCCTTTCTCGCCACATTCCTGTCCTCCTCTGCTTTTGGAGCATTTAACAGGACAGCACGAGTTACTGCCTTTTTCATTGACCCAAAAGAATCGAGGTGAAGAGGCCATAACACCGTTGGGTTGCTGTACTTGTTCGGACCCAAGGTGCTGATGGCAGCACACAGTTGTTGCAGAAAAATCCCATTCCAGCACATTCTATAGGTGCCCTTTTGGATTAAGATGTGATGACTGTGCAATCCATTTGTTGTTAGCAGTGTCACCAGTGTTGTGGCTTTCTGCTGCTGTAGTACATCTGTGTGAGGGTTTGGCGTATTGTTATTCAGAGATGCTCTTCTTGGTTGTTACAAGAGGTTTAACTACCCTTGCCTTCTCCTCCTGACCTCAGCATCAATAAGGTACTTTTGCCAAAGCTGCTGCTCACTGAATACTTTCTCCTTTCAGTACTTTTATTGTGATCTGTAAACCCCAGTGATGGGTGCATGGGGAAAATCCCAGTAGATCAGCACTTTCTGAAATGCTCAGACCGGCCCATCTGGCACCAACAACCACACCTCGTTTAAAGTCACTTAATGACCTTTCGTCTACATTCAGATGCTCTTTTGCAGGATGTCCTGAGCATGTCTACACGCATACATGCATTGATCTGCTGCCATGTGAGTGGCTGATTAAATATTAGCATTAAGCAGAAGTTGAACGGGTGTGCCTAATAGAGGGAATTTGTTGCATGTGAAGACGGAAAAAAACTAATTGAAAACATGTTCATGAACCAGGCCATTTTCAGTCATACGTGTATAAACTGTAAAGTTCTAGTTGTGTGAATGCTGTGTGATGGTTTTCAGCCAGCACTGAGACTCCGTCTCTGTTAAGTGTTCTGACTTTGTTTGTCTGCACTTTGATCCGGTACGACGAGCACTGACACTTTGTTTGCTTCTGCTGTGAGAATTAATCAGATCTGCAAAGTCGTTGACCTTGCAACCCAAAAAAACTTTAAAGGATAGTCAGGTGATAATTTACCGTTTGTCATGACCGCACAACTGACGGCAGTTGACTCCACTTTTTATATTAATTCGTACCACAAATATGTCCCACACCCAGCGTCGGGGCCTTACTTTCTCTTTGTTCATGCCTCTCCGTGCCAAATGATTAGATCCTATTATTGTGCCTGCAGATAAAAGTTGTTCCAGATCGATAGGAGTGAATAGAAAATATGGCAAATATGGACACAGCTGCTGATGCACTGACTGAGTATTTTATTGCACCGTCGCAGCTCCACGCCAAGAGTAAACGGCAGCTTTCAGCAAGAATGTTCACAATCAAAGTCACTCTAAAAATGTCGCTCTTTTCAGGTTAGATACACAACAGTGGTGCAAATCAGCTGTTGCAGAACGTGGACATTTCAAATGCAGTTAATGCCAGAATTACACTGTACACTATGATAGATGCAAAGTGCTTTGGCTTCTTTGATCAATGTGAGAAGAAAGCTGTGAACCTAAATGTGCATTTCAGTGTGTTCAGTGTGTTTGTACGGCTGGAGAAAGAGGACACAGAGATTTTCTGATTCTTATTAAATTTGTCATCACGATAATGAAAATTCTGCATTTTGTCACATTAACTCTTCCTCTATCTTCTTCTTTGTGCTCCAACCTCAGAGTTGTTTTCAAAGATGGTGAAAAAGTTCTTCCAGATGGCAGCGATCTCTCTGACACACACAAGCCCTCTCAAATCATTCTTATCCGACGCCTCTGCTGCCCTCTAATTTATTCATCAGCTTTAAGCCTCCAGGACTCTGTCACAGCAGCATCATGTGTGCGTGCGCGGTGTACGTGCATGTGTGTGTGCATGTGTGTGTGCACGGTGTGCGGTGTTATGTTTCCCTCTGAACGGAAGCTGTGCCATCAGTGCGTGACTTGTCAGTGACATCATCAAAGCCAGACCACTAATTGGTTCCCTCTGCTACTGCTTCTCTTCATCCAAGCCTGTGTGTGTGTGTCTGTGTGTCTGTGTGTGTCTGTGTGTGTGTGTGTGTGTCTGTGTGTGTGTGTGTGTGTGTGTCTGTGTGTGTGTGTGTGTGTGTGTGTGTGTGTGTGTGTGTCTGTGTGTGTGTGTGTGTGTGTGTGTGTGTGTGTGTGTGTGTGTGTGTGTGTGTGTCTGTGTGTGTGTGTCTGTGTGTCTGTGTGTTACTTCTCATACAGCCCAAGTGGCTTTTCCGTTCATTTTAATGAAGGTTGTTTGATTGAAATAAGTTAAAGTAAACTTTGATCTGAGCCCCACAGAGACACACATCCACACACACATCCACACACACATCCACACACACATCCACACACACATCCATGTGCTTCTCCTCCCACACAGTATCATGTTTCCTGCTCAAGGGCTCAGATCAATGACCACACCCACTCCCACAATGCACTGTTCTGTCTAGTGTCCCCTGTTTGTATGCTCTTTGTGCGCGTCCCTGTGTTTTATGTTCGCATCGTGTCTTTGTGTTTGAATGGAGCTCTCTTTCTGGACTCGGGCTTGAACAGAGAGCTGCAGACAGCGAGCTCACTCTGGTGTGAAATCCAGCACGAGTGTGTCAGCCCCATTCCTCTGCTCTTAGTCCGTCTCTTCCAGTAAACGTGTGCTGAGCTGGAACAAAATATGTGCAACAGTTCACCTGTGTGTTTCTGTTCCTGTGAGCCTCAGATGTCCTGATGCGATCGCACACTTTTCTTGTTCCCGTTGCTGTTTTTTTATTGTTTTCCTGCCTCGACAAAAAGAAGGACAGCCAGTGTTCTGGGTGGAAATGTTTTATACATTATGCAGTTTTATGTGTACCTCTGAGTTATTCTTCAGGGGCGACTGTGGTTCAGGAGGTTGGGACGCTCATCTTGTAACTGGAAGGTTGCTGGTTCGATCCCCAGCTCTGTCTGTCTTGGTCGTTGTGTCCTCGGGCAAGACACTTCACCTACCCTACCGCCTCCTGG